>NW_010115082.1:0-36762 GCF_000699245.1 Pterocles gutturalis | reverse complement strand
CAGGCAGCTGCTTTTGGTCCTGCCAAGTAAAAACAGCAGCAAAATGTTCCTGTTTATATTGGTGCTTCTTTAAACCTGTTTTGGCGGCTGTTTGCTTAGCTCTAATTTATCAAGAAAGAGGGACTGGGAGAGAGTGGTTCCAGTTGAAAACCTTGATGCAGGGATCTTTGCTGGCATCAGCAATGCTGAAAGGAGTTATCCAAAAAGCCATCGAAGGCTCATCCAGAAGCGAGCATTGCTGAAAGCTGCCTGCTGAATCGGGAGGAAATGGGGAGGTTAAAGTCTGGGCACAAGACAGAGGTTGTAGAAATAGGACACTTGACTTCTACTTTACCGCAGATGCTTGTGTTAGCATCTTTCTCTCCTGCAGAAACCTTCCATCTGCTTCCATCCGTGTTACCTAAGGCCCACCAAGAGCCAGATTGGTCTCTGCAACTAGTCCCTTCACCACTGACCCCCTCTGTATCTCTTCTACAGTCTAAAGATGGTGGTGTCTTTTAAAATGCAGTTCCAGCCCTCATGCAGGCAGGGAATAAAACACAACAAACAAGCAAAACTCAACTCAAATCCTTGTTGCTTACTATGGGAGCTGTCAGAACATCAGTGCTGGAGAAACTGGATACCTTTTGCTTCAGCAGTGGGGGGGGGCCACTTTTATCACATCCACACATCATGACTGAAGAAAAAAAAAAATAAAAGAAAGAGAACTACTTCAAGTTGAATGAATCCTCTGGAGGTGCTGCAATTTGTCAGATTAGATCAAGGTTTTCTGAAACTTTTGAAGTATCTTCAGATTAAAGTCTTTCTCGGAAACTGATGTCACTCTCTGTTGCTGGTCCACACAGCACTATAAAATACAGCCTGAAATTAATTGTGGTTGGACAACAGAGAAAGAAATCACCATCCCAGGATGTCATTGCCTTCTAACCTGCAGTTTATAGGAGCTGGGACTGCATATATTTGTTGGGGTAAAGGTGCCAGCTAACCTTTGCACCTTCAGTGAATCTGTTTTGTTTCTGAGCTGTTGATTCTTGCTTGGCATAGTCAATTGTAGTTGTGCATAGTACTGTGATTGCTACCTGCATAGCCTCTGTGTTTCCAGATTATCTGAAGAACACCATGCTATTGAGATACTGCTCAAAAATGCAAATACACACTGTGGGAATGCCCAGAGAAGACAGTTTCCCATCTGACTTTTATTTTTGCAAAGGAAGATAAACATTAAACAAAAGGAAAGAACAAAAACATGATGGGGGTTGTGAGCAGGAGGCAACAGGAGAAGATAGAAAAGTTCTCCAGACGAAGGTTTTTGCAAAACAACAAATAAGCTTGCCTTGAAAGTCACAGACATTGTTTTCATGTGAAAATAGCTCTCACACAGGGTCCTCAGGCTTAATGTAATCTTACAAGGTATTTTTAGACCAGGGTGGCTTTTGCTACTATCAGAGTGTCTAACCTCAAATATCCATTGCTGTGCTAATTGCTTGCTTACCTTTTAAGTCTCTTGCCCTGGCCTTCAGTAACAACTAGGGTTTCTGAGTCTGTGTGAACGAGCAGGAGACGTCCCCTGACCAGAAGCATGGAGGAATAGTGCAATCTGTAGAGGAAAAGGAAGTCTGTGAGTTTGAAGCAAGGTTTAGGCAACACCAATACATACAAACTCAGAGATGAAAGACATAAAATTTGGAGACTATTTAGAAGGGATAACTATGAAAAGGTGAACAATTCCTTTCTTCTTCTCTGCTTTTTTTTTTTTTAATGATTCAGACAATGTGGACTTTCACCAGGACATTTTTTAGATATACTTCATGTATTTAAGTCCACCAGGGTCTTCAAATGGTTGCGATCTGTGGGCATGAAGGGTTGTGGTACTTCACCTAAAAGCTACTTTGCAAAGCACTTTGATGCAACAAACCATAGGGGTATGGAAAAGAAAAAGAGCTCAGACCTGAGACAACTTCAGCGCAAGAATTCTGCACTTGGAAATCATTTCCAGCCAAGGCAATGATGTTCATTTACAGGGATGGGACTAGGGTCCAGAAGAGACCTGTCAGGCAAAACAACGTGCTCAGGGAAGCTAAGCCCCTACTGAAACTGAAGAGAGGGGAGGAGGCAGTGTGGCAACACAAACTCTAAGCAGGCCCTTGGCAGGCCAGCCTTGAACGTAAATCCTGAAGCCACTTCCACTATAAAAGATGTCACCAAATTGACAGGTAATCGGTAGCTGATGACACCTTTTCTCTTACACTGCATGAGTCATCCTAGTTACAATTAGTACCCCAGGAGCAGCATGTAAATTAGGGGTGTAATTGCCCTAAGAGTTACCGTACAAGGAAGAGAAGAAAGAAACTCTAAAATGTATTCCGATCTTGTTCTGGAGGTGCGTCTCACTTTCATGGACTATGCACCTACAGTTGTGAATCAGCTACCTCATTTGTGTCTAAACTGAAGTAGGACAAATTGGCTTGGAAGCTGTTTGGAAGCAGAAGGCAGCAGTGATGGAGCAGGAGATGTAGGTCCACAGGGGGATGAGTCAAAGCGAGAAAGGATATTAAGGCATCAAAATGAGGAGATGTACCTGCAGCAAAGGCATGCCTCCTGCTGATACCATGTTTTCCAGTAGATCTCCTCTCCAGTGTTTTTTGCAAGGTTTACACAGTCCTGCCCAGCAAAATACCCAAGTGTCTTCCAGAGGACACTGGTGACAGGAAGGCGGTGAAAAAAATCCCCCCTGCCACAACAGGCTTGTTTGGTTTCACCCATAACCCCAAAGACAGTTTATTTCAGCTGTCCAGCATTTACATTGCAATAGTCTATAAGCTGGTGCCTTGCTTCCTTAGTGGGGATGGAGCCAGTGTCTAGGTCTAGCATTATGGACCAGAGAGAGCCTTCACAGAGTAATCCAGTGTCCCTAGGCATTGTACAGGGTGCTGGGGACATCTAGCTAATGGAAACACAGCATCAGTCCCACTGTGGAGCTCCCCTTCCTTCCTTTTTGGTCACGTCCTGGTGTCAGGAATATTGATACATTTTCTGCACAACAGCCCAGCTCTTTCAGACCAGAAAAGAAGACTGGTCTTCCTTCTGAGGCTCTGGAGAACTGCTGACAAGAAAAAATAGAGGAGAGATGTGTCTGGTGCTGGAGTGATCTTTGAAGACAAGGATGGCTTACCTTCTCTTTCCAAGAAAATTGGGGCATCATGTTCCCTCTTTAATCTGAGAGTTTTGTGATATCCTTCTTGATTCCTTTAATATTTCAAAATGTGCAAGGGGTGTTGGGTATCGCTTAAAATTGATACATTTTTTTACAGCATCACTACATCAGAAACAGGATCTCTGGGCTGCATAGACCTGTCAATTCTTGCCTTCTTAACATGCTCATATTTATTTCCATGCCAATATTTTCAACTAGACGAAATAACTTTTTGGTATTTTACTCTAATATATTCACAGGGAACAAACATGTCTCCTTTCTGTCTTTGATTTGCAAGACTAAGGAAGCTGACAACTTTCTCTGTCCACTCATAGAAAAGATCTCCTTTGCCTTGAGCATCCCGTACGCTGAGAACGTGTTATGCTTGGAGAAGCAGAGGGATTCCTATGAGTACATTCATGTGCAGAGACAATTACCAGGTGTGAATCATTTCTGAAAAGCAGTGTGTTTAAAGGCATCATATAATAAGCATCTTTTATTTTTCCCTTTTAACACATTGAGGCTACCTAGTAAAGTGGATAGATGCCCTAATACTATCCCAAATTAAAAATGAAATTTCAAGAAATATGAAGTTTGTAAAATATTTATAACATTTTTAAAATCAAAACGTTTCCAGTAAAAGCATTTCTACAAAATATGCAACCTTATGTTACAAGTCAAAACAGCATTGGTGGTTTCAAGGATGCTTTAAATTAAGCTGATATATACATGTGTTGTTTAATATCTCTAAGCAATATTTACCTCACTTCATATAGATTTGAGGCTGCTTTTGGCCATTTATATATAGTAGCTAACTCCTTATCACATTTGTGAATCCGATTAATTTACTTCTAGTTGTTTATGGCAAGTTAACATGTTTCTATAACTAGCAATGGTGGTAAAGCTCTCCCAAAGCATACCAGTTACAGATGCAAGCATTATAAAGACTAAATAATGTTTATCATCTTATAAATTTGTCCTTTGAGATAATGCAAAATGAAGCACAGTCAGTTAAGATATTAATCGTGTATGTTTATAGACCCTGACAATGAAACTATTTTATGAAATAGCTTTTAAGGCAGTTATAAGAGCATTTCTGTCTCCATTAACACCCACACACACATTTCATAAGCCTCCATTTCACTTTGATAATTTTAGAACTGGATAGCTTTGTTGTGAAGCCGAGAAAGCGACAAACTCTGTGTTCCTCCCATACTGCCTGCAAAATAGGGGAGATGATCTCCAAAAGCAGGTGCCCCTTATGCAGAAGAGAGCCATGGGCAGCAGAGCTTGCACCCAGTTGATTCCTCTTTGTATAAGGACCTCTCATCATTTTAAAAGGGGCAATTGTTGCTGGGACCCCGTGTGCACATTTTGCAAAAGTCTAATGGCACAAAAATGATCTGCTGATGACAGAGGTGTGACTCAGTGCATCATCCTGAGAGGTGTATGTATAGATACACATATAGCTATTTATACACATAGTCACATCTGCTTTAGGCGTGGAGCTTTGGTGGGACACTGAGAACCAAAGTGATGATCTGAAGAGGTCTGGAAAGGGGAAAGGCAGAGCTCCTTTAGAGGGCATGCTGTAGCTACAGTAGATATTGCAAATGCTTCCCCTCCTTTCTCAGTGTTGCTTACTCCTGCAGAGCTGCTCTGCTGCCACTGCTCTTCCCCTGTCTATGGCTCTGGAGCTGGGATGCTGTAGTTACCGCTTAGGTGAGCACAGAATCACAGAATGTTAGAGATTGGAAGGGACCTCAAAGATCATCTAGTCCAATCCCCCTGCCAGAGCAGGAGCACCTAGATCAGACCACACAGGAACGCATCCAGGCGGGCTTTGAATGTCTCCAGAGAAGGAGACAACCTCCCAGTGGAGCTTGAGCAGGAATTGGATCTTCAAACTTCTCTCCTTCTCACTTTCTCTCCCTCCCTCTCTCCCTCTGTCTCCTTTCCCCCTTCTCCTTTGCTCTTGCAGCTCATTAGCTCAGCCAGTATGCTGGATTTCAATACACTAATTTAAAGCTCCGTCCCAGCAGGTTCTCATAGAGGCTGATGAGCAGCTGCTGATCTGCACAGACACACTTTTCTGTTATTATCTGGAAAAGATTGCTGCTGATTGATTGACATGAGGGTAAACTAAGAGCCAGCAAATCCTCCCCTACCTTCTCTTCCTTCCCACCCCCCACCCGCTTTTGGGCAGTAACAGGGAAATAGCTTGTGCCACCCAATGGGGATAAGGCGCCAATATGAGCAATGAGAATATGCACAATTATACGAGATAAGCAGCTTAGGCGTATCGGCACTCAGGCTGCAGGGGGAAGCCCAGCTCATAGCACATGGGCATTTAGAAGAGATACCTCAGCGGGTTGCCGAGTCATCTGCTACCTGCTTTCATTCACCTGCAGCTGAAGCAAATGCCGCTGAGGCAGAAGATGAGCTGGCAATGCTGGAGCAGTGTGGCTGTGGGGAGGTGAGCCACAGGGGTCCATGCCCCGCACACCGCTGACAGACCTCTGGGGACACTTCTGCTCCCTTCCTGGCCATCATGAGGAGTGACATCCTGAGAAATAATCACACATCTTTTTCATTTTGACAAAAGTATTTCTTCTCTATGCCAGCATCTATCTCAGGCTTTCCAGTGGGAAGAAAAACCAGCAGGATAACCTCTCCAGAGTAATACCACCCAGCAGTGCCAGGGCTTGAGGTTTTTTTCAGTCTGTGGTTCAGGTGTTCCTGAAGCGTGACGCTGACCCCAGCCTGATATTTTCCTCCTCAGCAGGATGAGATCCTGGTGCCACAAGGCACTCCAGCATAACCACAGCACTGAGGAGCAGTCATGTCTCTAGGGCATTACCTGGCACAAAACCACTGGTTACTGCCATTTCTGCTGGTTTATGTGCTGGTGTCAGACAAATCTGTTGAGGAAGGCACAAGAGGGGTGGGTAAGGAGGGGGCAGTTTTGCCCCACCGGAGGCTGGAAGGGGAGCACAGAACAGCAGGGTGGGAATCAGGTGTGGAAACTCAGCAGAGCAAATGGATTAGCATCCTATCCGCCCTGTGAAAAGGCTCCCCATGCCACCTTCACAGCCTATGGAGAAAATGGGTATTTCTGGGCCACAACCCAGCTGAGGAAGGGATGGAGGGTGGCCAGCTCTGAAGGAAACACTGCAGCGCCAGCAGCTGCCTCTGTGCAGAGGAAGCCCGTAACACAGTGGCCCATGCTCTGCCCTCTTGTACATAATTATTTAGATTATTCATTTCCTAATGTTTGCTTTAGAGTAACAGATAGATGTACCACATGATATTTACTTGGATTTTGCCTTGGTGCCAAGTTCTATTATCGTATATTCTCTGTGTTGAAATGTAATAGGGGACACCACCTGCTTGCTAAAGCTTTTTCTCTCAGCACACAAGACAGACAAAAGACAGATTGTTTGCTGCAGTTCTACATACGGGAGGAGGAGTAAAATGTAGGGTTGCACTTCAGCAGCTCTTAAGCACATCCACTTTACAACAGCATGTGCTTAAGTGATTTGCTAAATCAGGACCTTCAGGTGGGGCCAAAGCCTTTCAGGAAAAAGGTCCCAGTACCTGCTATTAGATGGGGGCTGGCCAAGTCCAAATTTTCTGTCTTAAGGTATTTTATTTATTAATGCATTCCTTCAAGTCATGCACACAACCCTTCCACAAGTAATACAGAACAAGAAAACATTTTTCAAAGTTCCCAGGATGCAAGGGGACAATAAGAGGAAACAATTATTTTTTCCATTAAATGGCAAAAACAAAAAAAAAGGGTGCCACTTCACTGGAAAGTCACACTGGCTCTTCTGCTTCTCTGAGGCTCTTCTAGGAAACAGGATTGTGTTCCTTCGGCTCCCTTTGAAGAAGGCAATGTCACTGCATTTCAAGACACTCATTTGCAGAGACCAAAGACAAATATTTTCCTGAACTTTGACTACCTGAATCAGGAAAAAAAAGTGTTTATAAACAGACACTGATGTTATTGAAGACATACTTGGCTGAAATCACAAAGGCTTATCAGGGGCTTCTGAAGTAGGTTTTGTAAATGTCTAATATGTGTGTAAGTGAGCAATTTCCTGTAAATCAATGTACCTTACTTTAGACTTCAGCTTAATAGCAAACCTACCCTCAAAACAAATGACACAATCATTGCTTTATCTTACATGAACGATGCCCCATACCATTTTGCTGTTTTCTCTTTTTCTTTTAGCAGAAAATTTGTACTCATCATAAGCTTCAGTTATCGTAAATGAGCGCTATAAATCTGGAATACAGATCTGGAAATCAGCAAACAAAGGCTGATTTCTTGGATGTTTTTATTAAGAGGATGTACTTTAATAAATAGATAGCAACAAATGCTAGAGATGCATGGCAAAGTGGGGACTTGCTTTTTATGGTTTTCAGAGTGCCTATTCTCATCATTTAAGAGACCAGAAAAGTAAAATGGAGCAAAAGCACTGATTCAGAGAACAAGAAAAGAAAACAACCCCATTCCTTCTTGGACTTCAGACCATAGAAGACAGATGGGTAGAGTTTCTGTATTCTGGATTTATGGTATTAACAATATTTTCGTGGCTGGTCCCACCCAGCTGATGTAAACAAATATCCTGAAGCTGCTGGAGCCCAGACAATTTATCAGACCCCAGGGTGCACTTCTGTATTTTTCAGAGCTTCCATTTGGAAAGTATGCTGTTCAGTCAACCAGAAGAAGTTAAGCAACAGGTTGAAGTAGCTCTCACACTGCTAACAAGCCTAGTCCAAAGCTCCATCTTGCACTTTATTTCCAGGCCAGTACAAGGGTCTAACACACATAACTTGTCCTAGAGAGCTTCTGGAGTAGACCTGTTTTGTGATTTCCCAGCCGTGAAGTTGGCAAAAGGCAGTCTGTCTGTCTCTTGGCAGGGCTCAGAGGGTGCTCGACTGAATTGCCATAAAGTGGGAGCCTCCAAAGCCATGGCTCAGCATGAGCTTTCCCTTGTATACAGAACCCGAGGAAAGCAAACAGCCCCGCCTGGCTCCCATTGGTGTGCCATGGGGGCCCTCGGGATGGTGACCCTTGGGCCTTGCTCACTGTCACATGCACCAGGTGATGTAGGTAAATATGTGATACTGTGCTCTTTGGACGGGTGCTGTTTGCCAACCTTTGTAAGAGATCGAGGCTCTTATTTCACAACTGAAGGTGGAGAAAGCAAAGGCATTTGGGAGTTGGTCCTGTCTGAGTACATATATTTCTGCGGCTGAATGGGTCATCTAAATTGCCAAGTCTTCAGGTATCCATTGCCATCAGTAATATAGGGTTACATAGAAACCTGTTACATGGAACAAAAGACAAAAAAACCAAACCCCAACAAACAGTTAGGGCTTAAGATTTCTTTGAGACCTATGGATTTTAAATTATCTTCTCAAATTCAGAAGGGTTGCCCAGAGAGAGGGAGGAAGTAGTCTGGACCATCTCACACATCTAAGGCACTAACCAGGGACAGCAGAAGCTAAAATAGACCTCCCTGAGCAGTGACATGTATGAAACCTCTTTGCCAGTACCACTTGCCTGTGTAGATTATCTAATTTCCAGACAATAATAAGTTTGTCAGCCATTGCCTCCCTTCATGGTAATTCTCACTCAAAAGTGAAGGATTAAACCAACGGTTTTCCACATTACGAAGGTAGGAGAGACACACACAGGCCTGCACACTCCCTAAGTTCATGTATTAACAAGGGTAATTTATCTGCTAGAGCAGGAGATGGTACAGCAGCTATTCCTAGCTCTGCAAATGTATAAAATCAGAAGTGCTTACTGAAAACCCTTCCAGCGTGTATGCTTTTAGCTAAGAGGAATCCCTGTTATGTATCTTCACCCATACAAAGGGCAAAGGATTCACCTGCTCATCCCTCTGATAAGTGCAGACACATAGCACAGCTACCCACTTCGTGATATCGTTGAAATCAAAGGTGAAATTTCCCTGCACTTCAGTGGAGCAGTCAAGTGTGTATTGAGCTCCTTCACAGCCACCCAATATAAGAGTATGAGGACATCAGAGCAGTGAACAAACGAAGGAAAAATCCACATGTTTGCCTCGTCTAAACCCCTTTCCCTCTGCACTTCATGCAGGCTGGATGTGGGATAACCACCTCCTGGAGAACAGCCGTGTGTTTGTGCATGGCATGGTTGCCATCACTGAGAGGCATTGCATTGCCCTGCTGCACTGGCACTCTACTGGGAGAGCTGGACAAGCAGCACCATGCTTCCAATTACAGTCTTTACACAAGATACCTGCTTTTGTGCCATTAACCCCATGAAATGTTGTGTCGATGAAAGCCAGGGACCTTTCCCCAGCAACCCCAGCTGGGGCCAGAAGTCCATTGTGCCATAAGATGCCCATAGTTTGTGAAAGCTGCTTTCATTGTCATTGCTCAGCAACCTTGCCCGTGATTTTGTACAGGCCTACTGAAAGCAATCCCCAGGAGACAGCTGCAGCATGCTGAGGGGGCACAGAGATGCACATGGACCACATTGCTGACTGGGCATTACTGGTTGAATAGTCCTGGGTCTTGGGAAGTTCTAGTTGGCTGGCAGGAAAGCGTTCTTGAAGCTGAGAAGCACTGCTCATGGCCCGCGCCTCTCCTTTGTGAAGGCTCAGTCAATAGCTGAGGTCAGGCATGAGCTATGCTGACAGAATTAGGAGTTCATTCCCTCACTGCGAGCATGGTGAGGAGGATTTTCACTGTAATAGCTGAAGCCCACCTTGTAACAAGAAACTAATTACCTTAAATGAAGTCTCAATGCAACTAGTGAACTAGATGTAGTATGATCACCCTTTGTAGCAACAGTATAGCAAGCAGTTGGCTACTTTCCTGCAATCTTCACCTCAGCTCACCTTGGTACACAATCTTGGTACACTGCTCTGCCTCAACTTCCCTTCTGTGCCAGGTAAATAAGAGTGCAATCTTTTCCATTAATTTTAAGAGGCTTGGGAGCAAGCCCTGCACATGAGGATTATGGCTGCAGTGTGGTTGTGCTGCCTCTCATTCTTGGAGCTCATCACATACCAATCCATATGCCAGGGGCCAGAAATGCACTTATTAGCTCCTTGTAAATATACCTGACATATGATTACAGCAGGACAACTGATTTTTGTGAACCGGTATTCACAGAAAAGGCTGATGCTTTTCACAGATGTAGGCTACCCAGTAAAGCAAACTAAGGTCAGGTCAAACCATTCAACACTGTCAGTTCATGAGAGTGTTCCAGCTATGTTGTGTTGTGGGACCATTCGGCAAAATGAAGCAATTAGTGCATTTCCAATAGTTACAAGAAGCTGGTATTTCCTTTTGTGGTCATACTCTAGGATGCCTTGGGGTTTTCCAGGTTTACTGCCTCTGACTGCCTGGAAAAACTTGAACCTGCTTTCACTTCCTCGAGCAGTGTGCCAGCAACCAGCTGGGCACTACTTCCCATGGCTGATCCCGGTGTCTCTTCCTGGTGTCATTTACTCCATATATAATATTTCAGTAATCCCTGGAGCAGAGCCTGGTCCCTAGCTTCCGGTTTACCATTCCTATGACTCTTCTGTCCTCATCACTCACTTATGTTTTAATGCTGAATAATTATTCTTTACTGAGAAATATATAAGCAGGAGAGGTACACTTCTGAGGGCTCTTGCAAGAGAGATGGCTGAGGTAAATTTAAAAGAGAGGGGAATTTGATTTGAATCCAAATGTAAATCAGAGTGAGGGTTTGACCTGCATCTCCCATCCCTTGAATGAATGTCCCAGCCACAGAACTATAGAATTGAAGAACAACACAATTGCACCTCACCACAGGCAGCCAAACCCTTGGAGGGTATTTGTTTATTCATTTTTCAGATGTTTATAAACATGTTTATTCATGTTTATTCAGAGGCTGTGTCTCTGGGATCCCCCAAAGGCAGTGTCAGGACCATTCTCACTTAAATCCAAACCCCTAGAGGTTCAGAGACCCCTCTGTAAATGACAGCATCCTATTGTGCCTTATTGCAGCTCCCATGGACATCAAATACTCTCCCCACAGTGACAGCAGCATGCATGGTTGATGTGGGGTGGCTCAGCAGCCACCTGGGCAACAGAAATCTCTCCCTGAGTTTTCAAAACCCCACTCACAAGAGACACAGATTGGCAATTACCTGGAAGTGAAAAAAAAATTCTCTCTGGTCGGCCATTAAAAAAAAAAGGTTTTATTTCGAGAAGCTTTTCTTTAACCCAGTCTGAATTCATTCCAACCCCCCTCACCTCCCCCCCCACCCCAGGTTTTGTTTCAGGCAGTGAAGTAAATGCATCTGCTATTTGTCTTTCAGCACTTGGAAAATTCAGTGTGTGTTTGCTCTTTGGATTTTATTACAATAGGCTCAGTTCTCTCTAACCCCACCAACCTGTTTGGTCCTAAAGATAATATGAAAGTTAACATTTCCATATACTCACACTTATTTTAATCATTTTTTCCCATGGATGCATGACAGCTCTTTGAAATGGCACAGAAAACAACGGTCATACCTCAATGTCACCATGCATTTGTTGCAATACAACTGCCCATTTCACACAGTGCTCCTGTGGTGTATGGCAGACACCCTTGTCCAGCAGGCACATGTCCGCAGCAGCACTTTTGCTTTACTGAGATTGCAAAACGAGCAAGGACACTGTGAAGTGATGATGCAATAGGACCATGCTGCAACCTGTGCCTTCAAATTCCTGTGCGATCCTTATCTCAGCTTCTACATGGGCAGCTGGTCCCACTGGGTCAGCCCTTATTTAGGTTTGCAGGAATGTTGTGGATATTGCTCTCTCCTTTGCCTTTTTAAAGCATACGTACAGTCTCCTTCTGAATGTCACTCATAGTAGCTTAGTTTGGTTTTTTTTTTTGAGAAAAGTGTCAAAACCCAATGGGAGCTGGGTGCCAAGCTCTCTCGGGCTCCTCTGAAAATATCTGACTTTTGAGTCCTATTTGCAAACGATGATGAAACAGTTACAGAACCAACGCAATTGAACTCAGCAGTTTTACATAAAAATGTTCCCTGACAACACTGGTGGCTTTTCTGTAGTCATCCTAGGTATAAAATTAAGAGGAACTCCTTTTCCTCTTTCCTCCATCTGGTTTTGAAGCTTTTTCAGTGTCTCCTTGCCACTGTAAGCCTCCACATTAGCTTCCCCACTGTACTAGGATTTGTCTTTACTTGGGTCTCTCATTCAAGATGCAATAGTTCTGACTTACCCAAAGAAGGATTTTACTGCACCTTTATTTGTAAAGGTGCTGAAAGTTGCACAGGATCACAGCTCTGGAGGTAGGTGAGTACCTCATGGCATTGTGCCACACAGCAAGAAGGAAAGGGCAACACCTCCCATATATGGGTTAGTAATTCAGATGGGGTAGAGAAAATAAAAAGTTTCTTACGAGGTGAGCAGGTCAGGAGCACTAAGACACTGCAGTTAAGTCATCTCCCTGAGGAATATTTTGTGTAGTATTCGAGCACTCACAGAGATGAGGACTGAAATCCAGGTGCAACCTTTCTTTGAGGTGTGCCTCAGCCATGTGCTTGGAGCCACCCTCACCTGTCCTCCGACCCCCTAAGTGTCTGGAAAGTGGGACAACTTCAACTGAGAAGAGCCCAATACTGACCTGCACTACCAAAAGGTAATGAAGGTGGTTGGAGTTCTGTAGGAGGAGATAAACTTTCTGCCTGTGTCAGACAGGGAACAGAAAAATACTGCCCACCCTTTGGTCTGTGGGAAGATCAATCTGGCAGTTTGCTCTGAGGTCACCTGCCAGCACCTTGCCATTGAGATGGGGCAGGAGAGGAGTTGTAGAGCCCATCTTGGTTCTGTTTGACTAGTTGCTTAATGCTGTCAGTATGTGTCCAGCTCTAGAGCTGCTCTTGCAGGCTGCTAAGTGGGATTTTGTATCTTAACTTTGTTCATGGGAGTGGATTAGCTGGTCATATCCTTTTGAAGTGTTGGTTCTTAGTATCTTGGCTTCCCAACTGTAAAAATAGGATAGTTTCCAGGTTTTGGGACTGTTTGGAAAAGAATGGCATTTCCAGCTGTGAAGGAGCTCAGGGTCAGCACTACAAAGCGTGCATTGGTGTACATGCATGTGTCTCAGTGAGTACGTGGGATACGAGTATTAATAGGTGCCATGGATACAATAAAGCATAAGACTTGTTCCCTAGTGCAGTGATATTTCTTTCTGTTTTTTCATATATGCTTATTATAACACTATCAGCATGAAGAGGGTTATAATAATGAGGGCAGCAGAGATAAGATCATGTGCCTGCATGGGGCCGCTGGTCCCTTGCACACAGCTTGTTCCTATTCAAAGGCTTAGATGTACTTAAACTCTATCCTAATACTTTATCATTTTAAGCCTCTTATGGCTTTAATGCTTTAAAAATACACCCTAGACCAATCAGTCCGACAAACTAGAAAGAGAGGAACAGCTGAGACTTTTGATGGCACTTGGAGCTTGTGCCTTGCACACCCAGCCAAGGAAAGCTGGCATCCTCAGAAAACCCCCCCAGCCAGGCAGGGTCCCCCTGGGCCAGGGGGCAGGAGGGGGTTGCTGACCCACATCTCCAGGGAGCGGGATGGTGCTGGAGGGCATGAGTGTGGGAACTCAACCCTTGCTGGGAGAGATGGGATGGAGGTGGGTTCATTGTGCCATAAATGAAAGCCTCTGCTTGGCAGCGGGCTGTTTGAAAGAGTGAGTTTCCCCTTGGTGCTGGCACCCTTTATCTTGGAACGGGCACAATGCCAGAGATCCATGTCACCAGCATTTTAGGGTAGAAATTTGAGGCCAGGGATTATTTTCTAGTCTGTGTGCTCACACTGCTTGGTATGTTGGAGACCCCGCTCTGGCTGGAGCCTGTAGCTTTGACTGGAATATGAAGAAAGAAAAATGACAGCAACATGGGGAAGCTTTGGGAATGAGGTTTGTTCTGCAGGGAAACCTGTTTTGCCTCTAAAGTTTGAGCATTGTGAGTTGAGGGAAAGGCATTATTATCTACCATAGTTCATTTCCTGAGACGAAAAAAGACTTTAGTACACTTGGCCTAAAGGCATTTAAAGTGTTCTTTTGCAGTATATTTTGTTGTATATATCCACCAAGTGTGGGAATAAAATGTCATACTTACAGGTTTACTCATCGTGCGGCTTCTCTTGTTTCAATGAAAATAATTGATACCAGGCATGTACATGCAATAGTGCTTTGCAAGGAGCCACATACTGTACCAAATGCTACATACTGTACTCACAGACTAGAACTTTGTGTCAACCCATGTGAATTATTTGCAGGGCAAAATACAGAAGAGTTCTCTCCAGGGTAACACTCAGGTTACAGCAGTTCATTTAGCAAAGGGGAATCAGCTTCTCGTCTGGAAGAAAGTGCTATATGATCTGCTTGTGGAGTGGTTATGGTTCAAATACGAGTGTGCTAGGAGCAAACACATTACTAAAAGGAAAAGTAAAACACATGTTACGGAAGATCAGCAGCAATTATCATATTCCAGTGCATGCTGCAGGCAGACTGCCAGGGACAAGCTCCTGCTGTGGCTGTGTGTGGATGCAGCACACAGTAACGCTGGACTTGGACTGCACCAGCACTGCTGTGCTGGTGATGCAGGCTGGGCTCCCTCCCTTCTCTCCCCCTTGTTTCCCCATGCCAGCCCACTTGCAAAAGTGGCTAGATGTACTTGAGGGTGGCAGAGCTGCTGGGATGACAGGGCAATGGCACCCACACACCCTTCCTACGAGTGATGATAGACATGCACAAGGAGGGAGTGTGTTTTTGGGTTAGACGCGACCTCCCCACCCTTGCCCACTCTCGTGACAGCACAGCCTCTTCAACCTTTAAGTTCAGATGCCCTGATTCACCACTAAACTTGTATCATCGTGCAAAACCCTCTTATGTTGTCAAGTCAGACCTCACTGAAATTGCTCTTTGTGGGCTAATGCTCATAGCTGCCATGCACATCAGTGAGAGTACACGTGTCAACCCAAACTGTGCACTTGCCAGATGCATCTGAACCCAAACTGCTATCAGCTAGTTTGATTTTTTTTTTCCACATTAAGACCCCTCTGGCCACATGTCAACCCTGTACAGCAGTGCTTGGCCTGGGAAACCTCTCTAGTTCACTGAAATGCTGACTCAGAGCAGCTCAAATCCCGAAAGCTATATGGGGTGTTTATGGGGTGCCTTGCAGCACACTCCTGCCACATTCCTCCTCATGGTAAAGAGGCAGTGCTGTCAATGTTAGGTCTCACTCCCACTCTGCCCTTCATCCTGGTTGGAATTTGTCTTTTGTCAGAGAAGCCCACAGGCTCATCCAACTCTTTGACCCACTATGCCTAATGGGAGAGCAGAAAATGTAAGAGGAGATGCAGAGCCATCTAGGGCCAGAGTGTGCCTCTGTATCGAGGGTTGGAGTTACCAGGGATCCAACAGCAACAAACCACGGGAGCTATAGGGTGCTCAGCATGGTGCAGCAGGCAGGTTTGTGTTTCAGCAATGGCCAAAATTAATACACCCAATAATTAGCAGCAAACTCGGGGAAATCCAGGTTTCCCTGAATTGTTTAACAGTTACATAGTCTTTCTGATAACATGTCAACCCAAAATTTGCATTAAATAGAAAAGGTTTTTGTTTGTTTGCTTAAGCTTTAAACTACTTTTTTTTTGTTGCCTTCCTGTCCTTTCTTTGTCTTTGGTCTGTCTCTGCTTTCTCAGCCACTGTTCTGGCACTGGGACACAGCCTACCTTTGCAATATTTCTGATGTGACTCAAACCAGAAAGGGCTGGCTCTACGTGATGGAGACTTCCAGCCTTCATAGGTGTTTCCGAGCATGAGCTACAGTTTTCATATTACCTTCCCCTGCCAATCCACTGCCCAAGAAATCCCAGTGTTTGAAGATGAACAAACATTTTCTACAGAGGTTGTCCTAGAGAAAGGGAGAAGTCCAGGTAGGGGTGTTGAGTAGCACTGTGTGTGAAGTCTGATGAGATCAGCATCTCAGAGTCAGAGATAGGCCTGTCCTTCCAGCTGGTCCATTCTAAGGAGAACTGTATGCATTTACTACAGTATGTATAGCTATTTTTGCTCCTTTTTTTGAGCAAGAGTAAGGATGTCTCCCTTCAAAATAGCTCCATACAGCAGGACAGCGTGTGGGTGGGTGTTTCTTATTAGCTACTTGGATTTCTACTGAGTTAGGAAAAGTGATGATGTCCAGAGAATTGGTATGATCCTTTATCATATGCATCAAGTGTGTTGACATCTAAGAATCTGATCCTTTTGTACTCTGTGACAGTTTGGAAAATCTGTCTGTGTCCACCTTTTGAGCTTGTTTCTGGTGACCAAGTCTGTCTATGTCTGTCTTTGTCAGACTTTAAAACTGGTGTTTATTTTGCCTGTGTGTGTGTGTCCTTTCTTCTTTTTTTTTTTTTCTTTTATTGTCCTCAACCTTATGTATGAACTCCTGCAGCCATAGGAAATGGAGGGAAAATTCCTGCATCAGGTATGGAGGTGAAAATCACCTTCATGAATGTAATTCTTTGAACAAACAAACTAACAAGCAAAATGATGGTTTCCTGTCACAAACCAGATTTTCCAATTTGAGCCAAGTGCTGAGGGAGGGCCAGGGTGGGAGGGGTGGATTTGTCACTCCCTATCTCTGTCCTAAACCCCTGCTGTAAAGTGGGAAGGAAATCACGGAAGGGAAAAATCATCCAGGTGTTTTATCACGTTTAGACCTCCTGTGTCTTTCTCAGTCTGGCTAAAGCACCTACATGGCAGAGTCACCACCGCTTGAGCAATCTGGGGTTGGGACAGGCCTGGGGGATCTGTGCCCTGTACGCGCTGGGACTGGGGTTTGCATAGCCTGGGCCAGACAGTTCCCCCTGGTGCAAAGCAGGGTGAAACAGCTGTTGCAAGAGTTGGCTGGATGGCAGTAACCTGAAGGAAACCCTCATGTCCCATCCCCTGCCGCCTCCAGACACAACCCAACTCCCGGCCTGGCACTGCAGCTCCTCTGGCATCGGGGTTCACTGCTGAAGAGGAACTGCTGCACCAAACTGGGGATGCAATTGGATGAGTGTGGCAAAACCAGAGTCCCTCAGCCTCCCCTGCAGCCCCTTCTCTCCCTCTTCTTTTGTCCAGCAAGCTCCTGGCTGTGGTTTTTGCAAACTTCTCTTTTCTAAAAATGACTAGACCATTCCTTTTTTCCATTTCTATACATCACTGAGAGATGGAGTGATGGGAGGGAAGCTGTGGCCACCCAGTGCAACTGCCAGCAGCTGTAGAAAGCCACTCGGACCTGAAGCAAGCACAAGGACATCTGATCCAGCCTACTCATACCAGAAGTCACAGAAGTCCCTGAAAGATGCTAAAAGAAGCTGGAAGACTTCAGTAACAAAGACTCAGATGCTTAGAGACTTCACTTGTATCACAGCCAGAAAGCAGGAGGGGTCATCTACATCTTAGGTCCTTTCAGTGCAGGTAGAACACGGCCGAAGTTGCTAAGAAAAAAACACAATCCTTTCCATGCTCCAACAGCCAAAGACAATATGATGGCAATAGAGACGTATCTCAAAGATTTGTAAACAAGGACGTTCTCTTAAATTGTACTGGCAATTTTCCTGCAAGAAGTAAACTTGACTTGTCCTGTACATTGGCAGCCACAGCTTAGAGAGCTTCCCTCGTGTCTTGGTTTTCATACAGCTGAATACATGCAAATTTTCCAGTAGCTACTCAGCATGCTTACAGGTCTTGGTAGAAAGGTGTATTTTAAAGTGAGGTTAAGAAACACAACACATCTGAGGTCAAGAAGATTAACAGTGAAATTTGCTTAGCTAGACAGATCATTAACTGCACTGTACTGTTAAGATTTCCAGTTTAGCTGGCCTGGACCAGCTGTTGAGGTAGCAGGGCAGTTTTGCACCTTTCAACAGTACTGTGGGTTTGTTTCCCATCAGAAATACTTGAACTGTGTCCAAGTGAGTGATTGAACACTGCCTCTTGCTTTTCCCCATCAGCACAGGAGGACAAGCAAGCCTGCTTGGATGAGAGCTTGCATTTCTTTCCGCCTTGCTCTCTGAAGGCATGTCAGCTCAGCTGCATCTTATCATTCCAATCTCTGTGGGTCTGAGTCTCTGGTTTTAAGAAAGTTCAGGACCACACAGAGTCCGATGTTACATTAGATGGATAACACAAGACAAAGACGAAAGCTGAGGCTAACCCTGAAAACTGTGCAGTGGGAAAGCGGATATTGCATTAGCCAAGTGTCATGGCTGATGCTTTCAATAAAAAACTTCTTCAATACCATGATGCTATTTTTTTGTATTTCAGAAAAACAACTTGAAAACTTTAGTGAGATATTTGGCAAAATTCTGCTAATCAATTTTGGTATCACTGTGTGTTTCTTTTTTTTTTTTTTTTTCCCCCAGAATGTTACCCTGTCACTTATTTCACCATAATCACCATTAAAAGGCTAAAAAGGTTAAATCCACTACTCTGGTGTCAAGCAGCTAAGCTATGAAAACAGAATTTCATAAGCTGCTGCCAGACAGTGAGTTATGAAAGATTCACTGGGACCAGCAAGGAGACCGGATATGACCTTCTCTATAAGACTTTGGAGTATAAATATTTTGTATCAGCTGTGTAAAATACCAATGCAATGAGCATGTGTAAGAATGTCAACCAAGCTGCAGCATGTCTGACTGACCACAAAGGTGGCCTAGGACCAAGAGGGCGGTGATGGATGTGGGCTGTGAGTTTCTAGGATTATTCTGAAAAAGTAACGTCACCAACTCCCAAATGCAGAAGGACACTCATAGCAGTCACATCCCCTAGAGCTTGAGTTAAAAATCAGTGTCGTTTTGTTTACTTAAGCACCTAACCAGTCCTAAATTTGTACCTGCAGATGCCCTCACTATGGGCAACACCAAGGCTGAAAAATGAAGCTTTGGTAGCTCAAAGAGATTCTACCAGTCCTGGTCACCTCTACTGTGGGTCCAATACTGCTCCAGTTGTCACCAGGGAAAAGCTGTCAGTGGCCTCTGATGCATCTTTATTTTATATAATCCCTCCGCCCCCTCAATGTGTGTTACAGAAAAAATAAGAATAGGCAATACCCTATGTTCACTGAAACCCACCAGTGAAGTAGCCTTAATTGGGGGGATTTTTCCAAAATTTCAAAGTCTAGTTCAGCATTTCATTTTGTCACTTGTTTGCCTTGATTTATCAGGGAAAAAACAATCCAGTGTTAGCTAGCTTGGAAACCTTTTGTTCCGCATGCGTTCGGCAAGATCCTTGCTCTTTGTCTTTCTACACAATTCTCTTCTCTTCCCCTTCCCATTTCCTTCCTAACTGCTTTTGCTCGAACATGAAAAACCCACACTAAACAGCAACATTTTCTTTTTCACTCAGAAATATGGATTCCTAATGAAGTTATATCTGAAAGTAGAAGTGGATGAGAATACCTCAATAGGGGCTGTGTCTCTGCTCACAGACGCAAAGGGGACCAGCCAGCTGTAACGATACTCCAGAAGGGCTTTACTCAGTCATGATGATGGTGAGAACTGTCATAACCAACTGCAGAAGGGTTCAGTGCTGTTTTCATTCAGTAAATCATCTGGTACTTGTAAGACGTAAGGCATGTGTTGACCATAAGAGCACCCACACATGCCCCAAACAAAGCTCCCTGTATCTCAGCACTCTTTCTCTGCTGGTGCAATCTGCAGGTCCTCAGCGAAAGGGGAAAAGCATGAAGGCACTTCTCAGATGTGCCTTCCCAAATTCCAGCTGTCTACAGCTCAGGGAACCAAAGCTGTCTTTATTCATGTCCTTCATGAGCTCTTCTTCCATGAATTGGTGAAAATTAGTTTACTGATGCACCACTCCATTTTCTCTCATCTCTCAAACCCAAATACAAAATGGAAAGTTCAAGAAAGAGGATGAGGAGCTGAGGTGCAGGATGTGCAGCATGAATGCTGGGAAAAGAGTGAAAAATAAAGGTACCAAAACAAGTTTGCTGTGTGACATTATGCTACTTACGGCTTAGCAATGTCAGAATTGGCTCCCGCTTGCAAATTTCAAGAGTTTCAAAGATTATTTTTTCAAATATTTTTATTTCAGAGAAATATTATTTCTATCAAACATATTTCTGTATATTTTCTAGTTGAGTGCCAGCTGTCTAAAGAAGGCATAGGACAAATACTGCATGACTTGAGTGACTGATTACACTTTATTAAGAGCAACTATTGTATATCTAAAAAGTCCAGGGCAGGAGCAGCCTACAGGAAAACACATTCCTGTAATCCTTAAAAATAATCAACCAATTCCCAGAAATTAGGGAATGATTGGAGTGCTATACTGATTGAACGATTTAGCCAGAACAGATGATTCGCTTACTCTAATTAGCAAAAAAATGTGGAGAGAAGCTTGAAAACCACTTAGCTGCTGAATTGCTTAGCCCAGCAGTAGTTGTTGCTTGTTTTTATTGGCTATTAATTAACTGGTACATTTTAAAAGGCTAAATACAAAAAAGGCCCCTTACAAAAAACAACGGTGGCAAACTGAGTGCTTTGTTTCACTGTGACAGCTGGAATAAAGGTCTCTGGGCAGTTATTGCCATCACCCTAACTCCCTCATCTGGAGCTTTTGCTGCAGTTTTACCCCTGCCTGCTCTGGGCAGAAGTGGTCTTTGCCTCAGGGCTGCATACCCTGCTGAGCCATGGTGAGGGCTGGGAGCAGCACGGGGCCATGGCTGGGATATAACTTACCTAATTCTGCTCTTCCCCACACTAATGGTGGAGGCAATTTAATTTGGCCACCAAGCTTTGGTCTCACTTGTCTGCACTTCCAAGTGCCAGCAGCTTGTGCCACTTGGCAGCCCAGCAGAGCCAGTGGCAGACAGGTGATCAGGGTAGGCTAAAGGCACTTCTGTAAGTATTTATAACTGCGCAGCGCTCTGAGACCAGAGGCAGCTGACAGCAGCAGCCAACGGGAGTGTGTCCAGGACCCTCGTGCTTGCTCTCCTACCAGCCATTGTCAATCAGGATGTTGCGAATTAAAATTCATGAGTTAATCTGGTTCTGATGTGAAATGTTTCTCAGCTGGAAAATATCAGTTTCATGAAGGCAAAATATTTTGCAGAAAATTTTGTTTTCTTCTGTGGAAATTATTTTCTTAAAACTGAGCAAAAGCAATCAGTCAGAAGTATTCCTCTTCAGCCTCTTTGAGACAAAATTTGATTTTCCATTTCGAAGAAACTTTTCTGTTTTGTATTAAAAACTTTTCAGATGTCCTAATTCCCAGAAAACCATGGTATTTTCATTTTTTCCCCGAAAAACTATCTGACTAGAAATATTACTTATCTCTTTTCAATTTCATCTCCTAAGCAATTTATGTTTTTTTAAATATTTTTTTGTTCCATTCCTAAAAGGAAAAATTTTTGAACCTCCAACTTTTCTTTGAAATGCAAAAAAATTAGTTACCGCACAACTCTTTTGAATAGAGGGAACGTGTTTCAGCAAATGTCCCTGCCATAAGGAACTTCCAGGCAAAACTGATTTTAAAGTAATTTAATTTTGCTTTCCTTTTCTTCACCAGTTTCTGCTAGTGATTGTTATTGTTTCTAAATCTCTGTTCTTCGTTCAAAGCAGACTCACACTGACCTCAAACCACTCTTCCCTCTAAGCCTGGAACAAAGATTCATAACTCCACTGGATATCAAGTACCATGGATTTGGTGGAAATACTGGTTTTACAACCTTTCAAAATCCTCCTCTCCCCACAAAACTCTCCCTGTCCCATCGGCTATGCACTAGAAGGCTTTTCCCTACCGGTCCCAACAACCTCCTCTCCAATGCTCTGATAAATATCTTATTCCACTCAGGGCAATTGTTCACAATCCATATTTAGCTTTGGAATTTGCTGCTTCCATTTCAACCCTGAAAAACGGCTTGCCTACTTGAAAGCTTGTCCACTTTTCCAAACTACACTTGTTTGTCCCATAAGAGATAGTATCTCTACCTACAGACTTTGCCCTGGCTTTTATTACAGCTATATTTTACAACAAATATTACTCACAGGGACAGACATAGCGAAGAAGAGCACGAGACAGCAGGAGAAGAGCAAAACACCATAATTATGCCCCCATGTCGTAGGCATCGGGATAAGATTCAGCGGACCAAATATGGATATCTCCGTTGTTTGCATCAATGGTCTGCTGAGATGGTCCAGCTCTTGGTGTGAGGAGAAGGCCAGAATACTTCATACAATGACATCTAATGCCCTTCCCTAAGATCCTACTAGAAACTGAGAGAACTGTCCCCCCCAACTATGGCACCGTGCCTTCCCCAGTTTGAAGTGAGATATTAAAATAGGGCAAGAGGGTCTTCTAGTTTGGAAAAATCAGTGCAATTAGAGCAGAAAGTCCTTCAAATATCCAGCGAAGAACAAAGCTAAAACCCAATGGTCTTTCCAACATTTTAACAAACAATCCTGTTTCCAATTCTTCATCAGATAAGAATGTTCTGTGCATATTGGGCCAATTTATTCTGGAGCAGGGAAGCCTGTAGCTGCGCACAGCCCACTCCACTGTTTCCTGTGGGAGTCACTGAAAAATCTTCTGTCCTTCCATTCCCCCGACCAAAATACTTCTAAACATTCTGGGAGGATCTTGGAGGCAACCATGTGACGACATTTAGGAAGCAAACAGCCAACTGCAGGCAGTCACCAGAGGATGCACATTCATTCCAAGTGTATCTTGCTGAAGTTTTTATGAAAGAGAGCTTAACCTTTCTTTGGCTTGCAGAGCTCTAACCAAGTAATTTCTGTTTATACAAGCTAATTATTTGAAATTATAATAGGAAAATGTTCCCCCCATACAAATCCTTAGAGGGCATAAGGAATAAAAAAGAGCATCTAGCCCTGAATGTTTGACCTGTTCTACTAAATTTTAGAATCAGAGGGGAGTAATTCTTCCAGGATAGAATCACTTCTATTTCAGGAGACAATGTGTATCTAGGGATCCATAACGGCATCGTGCAATATGCTGGTCATTTCCCCCATGTAGATAAGACCTAAATCTTATTTTCCTATAGTTCCTCAACTACTGTCTTGCTTCAGGAATAGTTTAAAGAAATGTGAATTCATCCCATGTGCATGAACCCTTCTGCCAAATGAAATTCAACAGAATATTCTGTTTGTAAATCCTAAAAACTATTAAGTGGAGTAGATTATTCATCAAATATCAGAGATAATGAATTAACTTGAGAGCTATATAAAAGAGCATCATCCAAATAAGATAAATTGCCAAGCAAAAATTTTCTAACAAAGGAGACCAAGATGAAATTAAGCCTGTGGGGAAACCTTTTATCATACTTGGAAGTTTTCTCCTCTTCCTAAGCCTGTTTCATCGTTAGAATTTGGTTAATAGTAAATGGCTGTAGTAAACGACAGGGTGCATGAGCTTCATTTTGGTCTGCACCAGGAAAGGAGCTGGGTCCTGAGAGAGCAATGCCTGGATTGCTTCTGGCTCTGCAGAAAGCTCCCACAAGCACCGAGTGGCGCTACCTCTGGAGTGCACATCTATCCTTCACAGATACTTAGACATGCTAACGGTGACAGCTGTCTGCAGAGCCTGGAGCATGTCTTTAGTGGAGTCTCTGAAGCAAGTTGCAACAATAGGAGGGAGTCACACTCACTTCAGCTTTGCATGAAGAAGAGGAGGTGTAGGTGGCGACCCTTGCTGTTCTGTGCCATAACCCACTTCCTTGCACCAGTAACTCCTGGTGGGTCCTGAAAGGGAGGTTTTTCCAACACCCAGATTGTTCTGGGATATAGGACTACGGTGGCTGCAAGGTGTGCATTATCTAAATAATTCAAAAAATTTCAGTGTGGAAGTGACGAAGCACTGCAAGGCAAGTGCCGTAAGACAAAACATGGCTTTCAGTCGGAACTGAGTGCCTTGCCAAGCCCAAGAGAGAGCTGCAGTGGGGGGCATGCCCAGATTGGCACAAGTCTCATGAAACAGCAGTTCTGTGGGGTTTATAGGAGGGAGGATCTATCATCTGCTCAGCACACAACCTTGCATGTTTGGGTTCAACTGTGGATGACAGACTAGGAATAGAAGGACACATCCAAACTTCATCAAGAGCTTCAGAGTAGCAGCAGCTCACTGAGACCCAACTCCTGCGCAATGACTGAGCCAGGCAGGAGCAGGTGAGACTCTTCTTTCTCTTGGCTAAGGTGTGCAAAGATTTCCAAATCTCATGGCGGCTAAAACCATGAATCCCGCAGTGTTCCTCCTCTCCCATGACAAAGGCAGAGTCAGCCTGCTCTTCCTCTCACACTGCAAGCAGTTGCAGGAACACTAACAGAAAATGCTGTTATCCCTGAGCTGACCTCCATTTCATCAGAGCCTTTTCCAGCTCCTCCTTTACCTAGGTGCCTGACACACTTCAGAGAGATCAACCACCTCCTCTACCTATTTTTACTATACACGTTCCATGAACTAAAGACACTCCGCATCTCTAGTGTGGTTTCATCTCCAATTCATCAAGCAGGAATTTCCCTTCTCTTAATGCTTTGCCCTTTCCCAGACAAGGACACTCAACAAACATTGAAAAACAACTTCACTTTTTCTTTCTACTTTTTTTTAAGAGGAATTTAATGCTTTTGCTAGTTGTAACCTACAGGATTCATTTTCCTGTCGCCCATACAGACTGTTTGTTACTAAATACAAAACATGACACATACATCTAGAATAGCCACCAAGCTGGTTTTATTCAAGCAAACCTGTTTCAGCCTGAAAGACCTGGCTTGGGCCTTCTCCATCCATACTGTGCAGGGTAGTGACTCAGGCTAAGACAGACAAATTACTCTGGTTTGGGACTGTGTCCTTGGCCAAAAGGGACAAGTTATTATATTTTTTGGCCCTGTACAAAGAGCAGAGAAGCCTGCTGCAAGTCCAAAGACAGAACTTGTTCCTCCAGAACCAGAAATGGAGCTTGCCTGTGCCCCGTTGAGTCTCAGTATGTTGCAAGAGCCTCCTCGGCCAATGATAGAGAGGACATGAGAAAGTCCAAGTGCACTGCCACCTCCCCCTCCTCCGGCAGCCCTGCATTCCCCTTGGGCTACAGACTGCCTGGAGCTGCAAAAGCAAAATGTTTGCAGCACTGTACCAGCTCTCCTGCTTTGTGCATCAAGAAAGAGATGTGGCCCAAACGCCTCCCGCCCCTTTGCTTCTCATTCCCCTTCCTCGTTCCCTATCTCTGGAGATGAATGCTTCCGCCACCCCTGGCCTTCTGCTTTCTCTTTGCTTTGGAATGAGGTAGGGAACTTTGCCATGCCATGGGAGTGTGCTGGCTGGGAGCGAGGGCTGTGTGATAGCGTGGTTCACGAAGCCTTTGAACTTGCACTAACTGTGTCTGGCATCGTGAGAGTAAGTACAGTTCCTACATCCCTGACATGCAGGTGGGTAGAGGCATGAGATCTGCCCTCACACAGAGAGCTGGCATGTGTCGTTGGCCTCACAGAGGCTTCAGTAAAAGGAAACAACAAATCTGCTTCCAGCCAAAGCTTTAGGCAATGTTGTCTGAGTACCTCTCTGCATTCAAGCCAGCACACCATTAACAAACAGCTTTATATCTCATGGGGAGATGGGAATAGAGGGGAACTCTTCCTTAATGTATCATTCCTGATGCAGTGGATCTTGCTGGATGGCAAAAGTGGGAAGTACCCGACCCTGGGAGGTAAAAGGAGAGGGTTGACTTACTTGGCCCTATATCCACCCCACTTACTAGATCCGTAAGGCTGAAGATAATTACATAAATTAGGATGCACCCAAAGGATTAAAGCTTCCTTTCTTCTCTGTCTCTGTTAGTATATTTTATGCACAACTGTTTTTTTCTTCATTATCATCATAGCAGCAAATACGAAACAGTTTCCAGCACCAAGACCATCACTCTCCCTCTGAAATAATGACTAGGTCCATCTTTTCATGCCTGACAGGTGGTATCCAGTCAAGCAATATAAAAAGCATCAGATTAGTATTAGATTTCTCTCTGTGTGACTTTTCAAAGCAGCATTGAGTTTATTACAATTGGGAAGAAAAGTAAGCCTGAAATCCGTGTCACTTTTCAGGAAAACCCTACCATTCATAGATGGGGCATCTCCTGGTAGAAAGAGTCCTCTGGACCTTGCTGAGTGTGTTGACCACAAGACCACCATGCAAAGGCAGGTTGAGGCATCTTTAGGTGCAAAGGGTGTTTCCAGAGAATGGGTGCACCCAAGACTATTATGCCTGTGGAAAAGACAGACACCTAGCCAGGCAGACCAGATCACTCTCTAGCTCAGCACTAGGGCAGAGCCAATCTCCATTGCAAGTCTCGATAGGTACCTGCTTCTCTCCACTTATTTTTCAGGTGGTTAAAATAGATAAGTGCACTGGCCCCTTTCCACCCCAGCCCAGACTTGCTGGACAATAGCCTAAAACACTGGCAATAGTGTCAATGTTTGGTGCCCTTGGCAGGCAGACTGAATTCCTCCACGGGGTTTTTCCATAGGAAGCCCTCAACCCAATCATAAGAGATTATTTTCTTCTCCTTAGTATGTGGCTTTCCTTGTTGGAAACATTTAGCTTATTTGCCTCAGGAGGGGTTATGCAGCTCTCTCAGTTACCCTACTTAACCTCAACCTTCCCTGTACTCTCACCACAGTCATTGTCTCCTCCTGCTTGGCCTGTTTTCTACCTTCCCATCCCTTACCCTTTCTGCCTCTCCAGCAACATGTCTGCAGCCAGCCCAAGAAAGCCACCATGGCAGTTTACTGCCACTACAGTGACAACTCTGAACACTGCATAAATTGAGCAAGCTTACAGAAAAGTTATAGCAAGCTTGGAGCCAATTTGTGGGAGCCGGTGTATGGTTACATGACGAGCTATAAATTCTTCTAGGCAGGATAATCGGGAGCCTGGTTTCTGAATGCTCTGAACTGCAGCCAAATAAATTCTCCAGAACTGCAGTATATAAAAAATATCAGTTTCACAGATATGCGATAACAACCACTGCATCTCTTATTTCATTATCATAACAACTTCATCCTCAGAGAGGCACCACTTTATTCACAAATTTAATGCACAGAATCAGATGTAAAACTGGATATGTAACAAAATAGTTCATATTACAGAGAGGTACCATGTAGTACAAATATCCAGGGTACCCCAGAGTATCATAAAAAAGTGGAAGGAGTTCTTCTGTGAAAGTCAGGAAGGTTTGCTGTTGGCTTCAAGGAGATCAGCATGTAACTTTAAAAGGTGCAGCATGTTCAAGAAGAAAATCAGAGGTCACTGAGTTTTTGTCACCGTTTTAAGGTGCTTCTGCTACAAAATATAAACCTCTTTGCTGCCATTAAAACACCATCCAAAACAAAATAGCCTTGATATTGTTGAGTCTGCAGCAGAATATAAACACAATCTATTGTCAATGTTGCATGAAATAACTCTCTTCAAGTGACCTTCAGAGTGGTAACACAACAGATCTTATTCTTCATTATTATTATTTCCAGGCTGTTCACCATAATATCTGAAGTATGAGACAGATAAGCAAAACTGCATCCCACTGAGCTGATTTTTAATGTCTTGATTTGTCAAGTAATAGGGTGGCTGTTGGCATACATGATTCTCATTCACATACATTGGTGCTAATTGCTGGAGAATATCCTGAACAGCTATTTTTCAAGCACTTAATATTCACGATTATTGTGAAGAATTTCCCAGCCTGTTCTGGATATAATTAAATAAAGAGTGAAACATTGTATTTATTGCTATTGCTAAGCTCTTCTGAATGCAATTCCAGTTTCAGAGTGGTGAACTGACTAGTGCATGTAATTTTTAAATGATCAGATTGATAGTGCGTGCTGAGAAGACAAAAGCCTCTCTTTGACAAGTAACGAGAAGAAATCTAGTTTACGGGCTTCAATGAAGAAGTGCTTCAGGTATTAAGAGGAATAAATGCCACAGTGGGGTGGGCTGTATTATGACTCTGTGCGTGGACTTGATCAGCGGCACTTGAAAACTCTTTTAAACAGTAATTCACAGAGTTTGGGAGGCGCGGGGGAAGCTTCTGTTCATTGTTTGCACATTAGAGTAAATAACATTTGATGACAGGAAGAGGAACATTTGGCTCTCTCCACCCAGGACTCTGAATTTGTCTTTTAAATTACTAATTCACAGTTATGCAGTGGATTCTTTAATGCCTTTTTTGTAGGATCCTGGTTTTGGAGGCTCTTGTATTTTCTTTTAATTAGCTCATCCCTGGTGTGCCTCGGGATGCTCAGCAGGGACCAGGAAAGGTACAGTGGCTGAACTGATGCTGGCCTCTGCCCCACCAGAGCTGTCGGCTTTTAAATAACCGTGCTGGATTACAGGATGGCCGTGGAGTTATTAACTGCAAGGGCCCAGCTCGTTAAAATTGGACTTGAATAATATAGCTTGATCCACTTGCACAACCCAAATGATCACTCACTATTTTTACAGAGAAAACCTGGAAAATGCTTAAAGAGGCTGAGTGAGGTCTCCAGCCACCCCTGAGGGGAGAAGGTGGGCTATTCTCCCCACCAGTTTCTTCTCTGCCTCTCACTGTCACTTTTTCACTGAAAGTGTCAGGTTTAATCTAATAAAAAAACCCATTTTCCTCTCCAAACTTCTCACCCACAGGTTTCCTCAGCAGGTAGTACTGCTTTCTGGGGACTTGCACCGGGGTCACGTACAGGTAGTGACACTTGCACAGCAGACTCATGGCCCTAGGACTACAGCTGGGGTAAAAACATTTGATTGTTATTAACGAACACTCGAATCTTGCGCTTAAATTTACACGTAAAAACTCCCCCTCCCTTCTCCCTTGTTTCTCCCAGAGGAGAAGATGGCTGCCAGCCAAGCTCCTTTTTTAAGCCATGTTTTTCAGACAGGTGCCTATAGACCTTTTTTTTTTGGGGGGGAGAGGACAGGGAGGTAATACCAGAGGAAGCCATAGCTGCCGAACCTGTGCTGGGTCACGTAGACTTTGCAGCGGTCTGCGTCCCAGGAGGAGCTCAGCCCCGCGGCTGGGGAGCCTCTGCACCAGCACAGAGCTGCAGTGTGACTCACAGTCACCCTGCCAGGAGTGTTTGCATTCTTGTTTTCCTTAACCATTTTTGTTAAAGTTAAAAACCAAACCAGCCATAAATCTTTCTGTTGGTTTTGGTGCTGCTTTTTTTTTTTTTTTTTTTTTTTTGTTTTTTTTTTTTTTTTTTTTTTTTTTTCTCCCAAGCCCCAAATATAGAGCTAAATCGAACCTGACAGTGTTTTCTTTATGTTCATCATAATTTTGCTACAAACTCACCACATGCTATGCTGGAAATCTGCCTGAAAAGTATTCTTAATTTGAAGGGAAAATACCAGAAGAAGTTCTATCACTTGCAAATTAATGAATGTGAGGTTTTTTTTCTTTTTGCAAAATTATTTGCTCTCATTTCCAACACCCTCTTCTTGCAGATGTTATCAGTATGAGAAAATCAAGGTAATGCTGGAGTAAGCTGTTCACAGTTCAGCTAAGTACACCTCCATCCATTTGCATGCTTGTTTTTTTATGTGTGTGTAAATGCATGAATGGTTTACAAATGCAGCAGTATCCCAGAATGTGACTGTAGACAAGATTCCGACACTTGGTTTCCCATTATATACTGTGGCTCTGTGTACCATATCCTGGCTATCCAAGACAGTTAAAATCATTTAGGTACCTCACTCCTATTGCTGGTCTGGACCCTTGTTCTTCCTGAACCCAGAAGTGCCCTACACAAGCATCCTTTGTTACACCTGTTTTCCCCAAACTGCATTTCCACACCTGAGACCTGTTCTACAGTGACTTAGGAAGTCAGAGACAAAACTTTTGAATTGTCCTAGTAGAATAATTACAATAACTTGTGTTGACACCACAAAAAACAAAACCAAAACCAAAACCAACAACAAAACAAAACAGGAAGGGGGTGGAGGGAAAAGGACTTTGAATACATTGAGTGCAAAACAAAAATTCAGAAATGAAGCCAGAATGAACACTTCAGTGAAGATCATTTCAGAAAATAATTGGGAAACATAAATATGTGCTCATCTCATCTCCTTTACGGGCCTGTTGGAGAGGAAACGTAACGACAGAGGAACTTTCAAAGTAAAGCACAGGATTTCTGGTCCTCCTCCTGTTTTTCTGTCTTGGCCACACACCAGAGCAGCACAGTGGAATTCACAATAAATATTTCTTGCTGGTCAGTGCCAGCAAGAGGTACAGTATAGACCCAAGCCAAATGACATGACTGACCTCCTGGCTGCCCCTGGCACCCAGAACCCTCTGCAAGGGGAGAGCTGGCATCTACCCTGACACTCCTGCAGCACCGTGCAAAGCAAAGGCATGACAGACCACTTCTTTGTATGGGTGTATTTCCCGTATCTGTGTCGTGTTTGGGCAGAAATGATCCTTTTGATCAGATTTTTGAAAGAGAGCTTCTGCCACAGGTCAGGCTGCATCTGCAGGGCACAACAGAGGCTAAGGAGGCAGGGAACATACCACATGCAAATGCAACATCCACCCCAAATCTAGCAGGGGGTTGGTGAGTTATGCATTTACTAACACATACAGTACTTTTTAACAGAAAACCCATCATATTTTGGCTCAAGCACTCTATTTGTAAACAATAATATAAACCGCTGTCAGTAAAATTCAGTTCAGCAGCTGTTGAAGAAGCTGTTTTCACCCAGGAAAGGAAAGGGTTCTTGTACCAAAGCTTGCTATTACTGCACTGTAATGAGTTAATACAGACTGCAGCTTGTTAAAAGGGCTGAGATGAACCAGCAGATATATGTGGGGAGGTTTATGCTAGCACCTACTCCTACAGGGTATGAGTCAGGCCAGTGCTGTTGCTCTTTCACTTCTATAAGCATTAAACTTCATTGCAAGCTTTTGAGCTACTCTGAAATTTCAGGTACATATTTTTTAACTGACTAACCAGCTAAAATGTCTGCAGGCTGTTAAAAATACAAAATGGTCTTAAAAAAAAACCTAACACGGGTAAGAGAGCTGAAGAAATAATGATTTAAAAACAAAAGAAAAAGGTGGGTCTGTGAAGGAGTCACAGCACAAGAGTAAAACTGAAGGTCTAAATCTTGAATGCTTGAGGCACTATACAATGTATAATGTTTTAAAGATTATTTTCTAACTTGCCTCATTCAGGGATATACTTATTAGCTGTAATCCAGTCCAGCCTCTTTTTTAATTTGAGCTGTGACCTGTGGGGTTTAGATTATATAAATTCAGTGGGTATCGCTCTCTTTTAAAGCAAACAATAAAAAAACCCAGCCCCTTAAAACACTGATCAAAGCATGGCAGCATGTGGAGGAGATGGGATATATCACCTCACCCCACAGCTCTGAAGAGAGAAATGACTGCTTGAAGGAGGCAGGGTGGTGAGAGAGAAGGCTTGTCTTTGAGTCACCTCTTCAGCACGGCTAAAGTAACTATTCTGACTCTTTTGGCCTGTGAGGAAGCTGAGTAGATGCAGGAAAGTCAGTCTCCATTTTCAGGTTTGTGTATCTTTTTTCCCAACCCATTGCAAGAGTCTGTGCTCTCAGAACTTCCTTATTTTCCATCAGGTTTCTTTTCCTCCAGACAACTAAATATTACGAGTAATTTTTATTTAGCTGCTTCTCCTTACTATATACAGTTAGAAGTAATTTTCAATTCATCTTCAAACCCTTCTAGAATGTGCACATACATGGAAAAGGCCCATTTAACATCAGAGCTGTATCTAAAGGTAAAGGGATGATGATAGTAGCCACCACCTTATGCATAATGTATGTGCAAAAATTGGTGATGTTTGGGATAGATTCGAGGTTTAGAAACTGCCCCCAACCCATCAGCAAGAATTCAGAGAACTCATAAGCATAGGTCTGTTACAGATCCTCGTCACAACATGACCCAGACCTCATGTGAGAGGACCAGCACTCCCATCCTCTTCAAATGTCCTGTCAGAGGTGCTGAGCCTAGTGGTTGTGGCACTCCTGAAACAAGGGGGAAACATATCCCTTCATATAGTCTTTAAGCCTGGATCCCAGAAGCTATGTATCTGGGCTGGGAGGTATTTGAACAAGGAAATCTTATCCATGCTGCCAAAGCTGGACTCCTGCACAGTCAGGAAGGTGAATGCTGAGCAATCTGTAGCAGCTGGCAGAGAAAGCACAGGAAAATGAGGACCATATTCTGGTGAGCCATGGCTGAGAGACATCCCCCGGGAAGCTTTGGCCAAAAGAGGGAGGGCCAGAGCTGACATTCCTGGAAGTTTTAAAGGGGGTACAAATATGCAGAAAAAAACATGAGAGACCTTTGATGTAAGAAGAGCCAGGACTTTCTCAAGAGTTTTTTTTCCGACACACCATTTGTTTCTCTGTACCCAGCCATTTCCAGTTTCGAAGCCTCTGTGCCTTTCTTCCTTCACACATAAAACTTCAAGTAATAATACTTTTAAAAGTCTACATGTCAGACGAAATTCAACACCTCTCCGGGTAAATACATCCCACTGTGCCCCGTAGCTTTCATTGTGAATCAGAAGATATGACTAATGCCATAACTGCTTATTAAAAAGAAAATTAATAATTTCTTTGTGAGCTAAAGCCTCAGAATTATTTTAACACTTTAAAACCAAGGAAAATTAACTTTGATGAGATACAGCAGAGGCATTTGGTTTTCTGTAGATGTAAAAGAGAATTTTGTTCTCAGCAGCTATTGCTGATTTTTCTTTCTGCTTGACAGATGAGCTTACCAAGTGTCACTGACATTTTTGCAGTAGTGTGCTAAAATATGCTTCATTTGCTACTCATCTGAGAACTTCAGATATGTGTCTTTCAGAAGGCACTAAAGGATTGATCCAACAAATCACGTGGGCTAGAAATGCCTTGGTTTCACTCTCTGTGCCTACACCAAGTAGCAGATAACCTGGTGAACAGAGCTCTTAACCAGGCAGTGGGAAGTGATGATTTGAACCTCCTCAAGCTGGTCCAGGATGCCTTTCATGACCTGTGATGGAAAGCAGTTATGCACTTTGCTCACTCCGTGAGGAAGCTCAAGGATGTGTTTAGGCATTTGGTGCTTTTCTGGGCAAGAATAAACTTAAACAATGCATCCATTGCTTACCCTCTGCACCCATGAGCACTTCACCCTTAAAAACCACCAGCCATTCTAAACAATACTGTAACTGGGGCCTCAAACAATAATACCTGACTGACAAACTACGTAGACATTAATAGAAAATTTAGGATGACAGAGACCACTGCACTCACCTTATCCAGCCCTGTTCTCAAAGGAGAGCCAGCTTCAAAGCCAGATCAGTCTAGAGGATCATGTTCAGTCAAGATCTGTTTATACCCAAGGATGTAGATTTCCCTGGACTCTTTGGACAACCAGTCCCAGTGAATGACCAACCACCCAAAACTAGACACAGCTCTACAGGAGTGGTTTCACAGGTGCCAAATGGAGAGGAAAATCACATCCCTGAACCAGCTGGCATATGCTGATTCAGCTCAGGATCCTGTTGAACTTCTTCACCCAAACTTGTCGTCCACCTGGACCCCCAGGTTGTTGTCTGCACAGCTGATTTCCAGGAAGTTTGTCCACATCTTGTAGTGGTGTTTGGGGTTATTCCACCTTTGTACTCACCTTCATTGAACTTCATGAGGTTTCTGTCAGCTTGTTTCATCATCTTGATGAGATTCTGCTGAATAATAGCCCTGCTTTCTAGTTCTTCTCCCCAGTTTGGTGTCATTGGCATACCTGCTGCAGGTTCATTCTGTCTCATCTCCCACGCTGTTAATAAAGACATTAAACAGTATTAGCCCTTTCATCAGACCCTAAGGAATGTCACTTATAACTGGTTACCAGTTCAAGACATTGGCCTTTATTCTTTCAGTGGGACAGCCCAGCCAGATTTTTTCACCAGCCTTGTAGTTCATCCACCTAGTTCAGACCTCCCCAGTTTGACCACGACAGTGCTATGGGAGACTGTGCCTAAAGCCTTACTAATGCCTTGTTAATGGTCTTTTGCTTTCTGACCCAGTCATCTCATCAAAGAACACAACCAGGCCAGTCAGGCATGATTTGCCTTCAGTAAGTCCATGCTGGCTGTTCCTAGATATTTTTCTCTCCTTCATGTGCCTGGTCATGGCTTCCAGAGAATTTGCTCCATAATCTTCCCAAGGACTAAGGTTCAGACGATCCTGACCAATAATAATTGACTGGTTTGTTACTCATTTCATAGCAAAGCTTCAAACTCTCAAGCCACTCTTCCATTCTCACCTCCTTTCTTGACCTGCATAAGGACAGTCCATGCACCAGCAGTCAGCCAAGCTCTCCCATTGCACCTCTGTGATCCCAATGGCACCATAACTCTGTGACTGAGCACAGACTTCTAATTCCCCCTTCAGTTTCCCATGCTTTGTATTTTGCCATTTAAAAACACAAAATGAAAAAAAAAATCAGACAATGGAATGACTTATAGAAATGCAGACTTTGTAAAAAATGTCAAAGTGCAGAATGATTTTTTTCATTAAAATGCCCATAAGATTGTTCATATATTTTTCCTCAACCTATTCTAAAAACCTCTTTTGCTTTTGTAAAGAACCTGTCTTTTCAGGACAACTATTTCTTATATGGTTAAGAGATAATAGCTTAATTAAGTTATACTGTAAACCATTTAAATTTACACAAGTAAGAAACACTAAAATATTGTGACGGGGATGCCATTTGCTATTGAGGATTTCTATTTCCTTCTCTCTTAGCAGCAGATGCAAGCTCAAGAAGAAAACATTCAAAGGGTGATATTTAGTTCCAGAGGTTATATTTGTAGTTTCTATTATGAGATTAAAACACATGAGCTCCTTTGCCCTCCAGTACTGGTTTTCTTGGGCTTTGCAGAATTTGAGGACTCTTAACTGCTGGAAAACAGTCTTAATATATCACATCCCTGCCAGTAAGTGTATCCTTTCATTAAATAGATTTTAATGTTAAGTTTCTTTACTTTATAGATTGATGAGATTTACCTTACACTTAGGGCTATGTGAATAATTGATTTTGCAGCTCAGTGGCAGAACACAGCTAAAGCCAAACCTAATATTTTGGGGTTTTTTTTGCCAAAATTAAAAACTGAAATATTTCATTTTCTTGTTGAAAAGAACATTGAGCTCAACCAGAAACCAAATGTTTCACTTTGTTTTATTTTAATAAAAACAAAAGAAAACTAAGGGATAGAGTGACAAACCCAGCATGAAGGAAATTTTCCATTTTTACCTGGTTTCGCAGTGTTTGTCAAACTTTTCCAGACTACAGAATCACAGAAACTTTGAATTTGGAAAGGACCCCTGGAGATCACCTAGGCTAACCCCTCTGCTAAAAGCAAGGCAGACAAGAGCAGCTTAATCTGCAAAACAGGTTCTATACGGGTCCACGCTTCCCACAGGATCTGGATGTGGACAATCCCTCCATCTTTTCTCTCATATGTTTGCAATATCACTTAAATTGCACCCAACCTGAGTGACTGCAGAAAGGTTGAGCAGGAAGTGAAATGAGGTGTTCAAGAAACATGTAGATGTGGCGCTTAAGGACATGGTTTAGGGGGCTAGGTCGTGTTGGGTTGATGGTTGGATTTGATGATCCTTGATATCTTTTCCAACCTTAATGACTCTATGATTCTATGATTCTATGATTCACACAGGATACCAGGATATAGATTGTTAAACTAGTTAATGAAGTAACAATCCTTCTCTAAAAATGCTTTCTATTATAGAACAATGGAAGAAGTCTTAGCTATTCTGCTACTTTATACTCTTTTGCTGCAAAAAGAAGATACACAGTAGAGAACAGGGAAGATAGAGCAGTTCCCACACTGTTGCAGAAGGTTACATAAAGCAGGTTATTCATGTCTCTTACAAAGCATAAGACTTTGATCTTTTGCTGTTTGGTACTGATTTCCTATAGTGAGGTTCAATTTAAAATGAAGAACACACCCTTGAGTGGCAGGGTCTGATTCTGCAGTGCTTACTCCCTTCCTTGCTCCTCGTCAGCAGAAGGGGAACTTTGTGTTGGAAGTGGCTACCGGGGCAAGGAGGCTTGTTCTCCCACAAATGCTGGGTCATGCACTGCTGTGCGTTTGTAGCCAGCCGTGGATTCAAGGCTGGCTCTAAATGGTACCCTCAGAGTTCAGGGCACCCTGAAGCTGTGCTGCTTTGCATCTCTCATTATAACAAATTTGGTCAGAGTGGAAGTGTGGGAGAAAGATATGACCTTGGCCACTTTGATGACATGCTGATAATACAACAGAAGAGCAGGGTACTGAAACAAACACAGCCTCTGCCTTCACCCTGCTCAGCAACAGGTTTGACTACTCTTTTCATGCACCCTGCCTTTAGCTCGTCCCCAGAGAAGGTGTCATGGTTTATAAAGCCACAGGGA
>NW_010115081.1:0-16336 GCF_000699245.1 Pterocles gutturalis | reverse complement strand
GGACCGACACAGTATTTTCTGGGGACCTGACCCCTGTTTGCTACGTCTCATCCGTAGGCTAAGCTAAAGGTAGCTCTAATTCTCGGGCGCTATGGAAAAGAGTACGAAAGAGAACCACGCCGGGTACCCCAGCCGTGCCACAAAGGTAAATGCCGGATTAGCTCGGTGGGTGCGTTTCTCCTGATAGCACACGAACTGCGGGTTTTAAACTGTCTGTGGTAATATTAACTGCACTAATTAGCAAAAAGGGGAGAAAGTATCTTGAAACAATATTTTCTGTGTGCAGGAAGCGATTGAGAATTTTGTCTTTCAGTACCTTTCTCTTGGTGCCCAGGGCTTACTTTCTTTTTTTATTGTTAATATCAGTATGTCACACTTAAAATAGGAGGAGGATTTCCCAATTCAAGTGTAATACAAGATCCTTTAAAGAGAGAATAAATGTGTGTAGTCAGTTTATTCCCGATGTGGCTTCCAAAAGCCAGCAGTGTGCTAATTTCACTATCGATGTGCCTGTGCAGGAGTGCTCGAGCTCGCCCTGATGGCATATTTTTTTTTTACTATATAGAAACACAGGCACCTTCTCACTCTTTTAACTTAAAACCAAATAATTCCTGGTAAGGTTTCAGAATAGTGTAAGCAAAGCTTCTTTTTAATCAAGTCGTCAATATATTATTTTTAGTGATTTGAACCAGGAGACTAAATAATATATAGTGGAATGTAAAAGTGCAAATTGTTGTATAGATATCATTAGAGGGTAAAAAAAATGTGAGTTAGCATTTGAACTTTAGACAAAGTATCCTAGAATAATTAAGAATTTCTTAAATATAAGCCTAAGCTACCTTCCCTGACTGGAAGCAGAAGATTATAAGCAGGTAGCTGAACCTTACTAAATAAACTTGCTTTGTTCTGCTGGACTCCCATCTCAGTGCAAGGTATGTTAAGATGAACAGCATTCAAGGAAGCAATGACTCAAAGCAGTGCATGATTTTATAGTAAGGATCTGCTGTCTTAATACCTTTGGCTGATGTTTTTTGGATGTGTGTTGAAAAGTTCTGCTAGCTCTAAAAAAGTACACTGTTGTAGCAAACTGGTAACTTTCTTGTTAATGTAGAAATTTAAGAACACTTTGATTCATAAAACATAAGATCAGACTACCCTAACACCTGTTAGTGTGCTTTGTGGTTTTTTTCCTGCTCTGAATGGGGCTATAAAGGTTACAGTATGCTATTCTACAATTAATATATAATCTTTTCTTTTTGAAGACTTCTAATCCCATTGGGGATGGCCCGAAACGTGTCCCTGTGTCTCAGCAGTCTGCCCAGAGCCGGTTACTGAACAGTGGAGTTCAAGCACAACGTGTTCTGTGTCCTTCAAACTTTGCCCAGCGAGTTCCTGTGCAATCACAAAAATCTGTAGTGTCAAACCAAAAACTGTCTAATAACCAGACAACGCAGCAGCCTCGACCAAAATTTCCAGTCCAACCGACTGCTAGGCCTCAGGTTCCAAGCAAGAACAATGAAAAACCCCCACAGCCTCCAGTACCTGGTAATTCTGAAGATGATGTACATGTATTGACACAGTTCTGACACTTGGGATACTTCTGTGAAGCAGAGTACAGTGCAAAAAACCTAAAGCTGATGTTGATGATGTGCAACAGTCCTGTAGAGAAGTACTTGGTTGTCTGGTTAGGATTGCTGCGCTATCCTTGTTGACGCAGTTACCTGCTTAGAGCCAATACGGGTGTTGAAAAACTTCCAGATGTTCCATAGTCTGCTGTGAATTAGTCTAATTGTCACTAAGACATCATGGTATATCCAGTATTCATGTTAATCTTTTATACCCAAGAATACTGTATTTTTTGAGGGGGAAGCTTAGTGGTTATTTAAGAAAGCTTTCAAAATTACATTTTGATAGCACTGGTAACTGCTGTGCTGCTCTGGCAATAGCAGGCTATAGTACAGGTGTTGTGGTGTTTTGCTGCTAGCCAAGGTCAAAACTACAACAACTATGTTGTTTAGAATACAATTGAATGGATTCTAAGAACTGTTGCTGATACTGCACAGAGGTTAGATTTGCTCCCATGTGAATTTTTTTTGTTGTGTTCATGGGTCTGGTTCATAAAGTTGATCTATTTCTCTATATGTAGCAAAAAATTCTGAAGCAGAAAGCACCTCTAAACAGAAGAATGAAGAGACAAGTAAAAAGAAAAATGAGGAGACTAAAAAGTAAGTTGCATGCTTAGATTGTTCTAGCTAACAGACTCCTCTTGGATTAGGCTTGTTTTTAACTTCTGTGACTTCATGCAGCAACTAAGTTGCAGCTAAACGGAAGGCTACTTGAGTCCCTGGTTGTGGAGACCAGTAGCCCTACACTTCACAGAGACAGCATATGAAAATCTAGGAAAGTTTACTGTGACCTGATAATTCTCAGGAGCAAGGACTTCCTGTAATCTAAAGAAACATTCTGGCTAAATGAGTACTAGCTCTTCCCAGGAGAGAACACTGATAGCCACTGCTCCAGTGTGGCTAGGCATAAGTGTACGAGAGGTACACTTGAAAACAAAGCCTCCCTCATGTGTGATAGTCTGGAGTCTAAGGAGGAAGGAGATTTGTAGTACGGTTACCTTAAAGAGTGCAGTTCTGACATGCACTAGTAAGTACATCTCTATTAAGTATATTGAAGTGAGCCTGGCTTAGTATACACAGTTTCAACTTTGCAGTAGTGTAGTTGGTATTAGTATCTCTGTGCATAAATTTTATGAAGGAAGAGACTAGCTTTCAGAACTTGAAAAGTTTGAAAAGTCTCAATGTATATTTTATCCTCTTGATGGTGTTCTCTTAAATACTAAAATCTAGCTCAGACTAAGTGTCTATTAAACAGGAACATAATTGATTGTAAACTTAGGAGTCGAAGCCCATGCAAGTATCTAGCTTTTGTAACTGTCTTTCCTCTTGCAGAAGGCAATGGTCTCTTGATGATTTTGAAATTGGTCGTCCCTTGGGGAAAGGAAAATTTGGAAATGTGTACCTGGCACGTGAAAAGCAGAGTAAATTTATTCTTGCACTGAAAGTACTCTTTAAAACACAACTTGAGGAAGCCGGTGTAGAACATCAACTACGAAGAGAAGTTGAAATACAGTCTCATCTTAGGTAAATTTTACTGACCAATTACACTCTCTATTTTGATGCAAATATTTTTATGATAACATACCCTGTTGAAGAAAAGAGAAGTTTCTTTTTAAACACGTGACATCTTGAAATTGCTAGTTAGGATTCTTGCCTTTCTGCACCAAGATTTAATTTTGTCTGAGGAACCTCTGGTAACAAATCTTCCTATTACAAAAAAACCTCATTGTTTGCTGCTTGGATTTACATGGGTAACTGCAATTTTTCGAGAGTCTGAGCTTGTTTCTGGTATTGTGTTTCCTGGAAAATAAGCTGAAGAATTTAGTTGTTTCACAGAAAGTGTTTAAGCTTAAATTCCAAAACCCGTAGGAATTGGCTCCTTCAATGGTAATCTACTCTTCCAGCTGCTGTAGAAAGGTATGCTCAAGAAGATATGAATTGTCTAAACTCTTGGCTAGCTGCTTGCTAGTAGGAAGTCTAAGCTGTTGCTTTGATAAATACCGTGTACCTGCTATGAAGTTCTCTTAATGTGTATGCTGTGAGCTGAAGGAACACTTACAAGATATTGAAGTTCCTATGCTTGCCTTAAAGAGGGGAGGCAGGAAAGGGAAATTAAAAGTTATATGGACAAATACCTTGTTTAGAAGAATATTTAAATTTCTCTGCAGGCACCCCAACATTCTCAGATTATACGGCTACTTCCATGATGTTACAAGAGTCTACCTTATTCTAGAATATGCACCTCGTGGAGAAGTCTACAAAGAACTAAAGCAACTTACCAAGTTTGACGAGCAAAGAACTGCTACTGTAGGTTGTTCTAGCTTCTCATGCATTATTTGGTCTTCATATCTGCAATATCTGCAGCATCAAGCTAGCTCTTCAGATAAAGTTCTGTATTCTCTTGTGTGAGACTGAGATGCCTTAGTGCTAGTTTGCTTGTGCACTTGCAACAAGGAATAACTTGGGAAGACAGATTACTGCCCAGCACTAATATAACAATGTTCAGCATTGCTCAATATGGCAAGTGCTTGGTCTCTTCAGGCAAAGCCTGTATTGCCAGACTTTAAGGGTTTAAGGAATAATTGCTCTAACTGAAACTACTAATTATGCCTAGAAAAGGCTACACTGTAGCCAGAGAAGCTAGTGACAATGTCTTTGTACTTTAAAGTTTTGTTCTCTTTCTAAATACAGTACATCACAGAACTAGCAGATGCCCTATCGTACTGTCATTCAAAGAGTGTGATTCACCGAGACATCAAACCAGAAAACTTGCTGCTTGGCTCAAACGGAGAATTAAAAATTGCTGACTTTGGATGGTCTGTGCATGCTCCATCTTCTAGGTGAGAATGCAATATGTATCTTATGTGGTGGAATACTTCTGTAGTGAAAATGTTAGCTTTCCTGTCACACTTCCAGGTGTGGAATGGAGGTAAATGTGAACTTCCTAACATACAGGGGGGAAAAAAAAATCCTTTAAGTATGGGGCCACTGCAGCAAAGGTCTTAGTAGTCAATAGAGAGTGAGTGTTATCCTGTTTGTTCAACTTGCATAGTTCAAAACTTGCTGAACCTGAAGCAGGTGAAAAAGGTTGGTGTGCTGTTGTGGGGTTATAGTGGTCCTTGAGATGACAGGCCAGCACTTGTGTTTGAACATCACACTAGCAATATACTTAAGACATTTCCTTAGTCTGAATTGCACCTGACAAAGGAAGATCTAGCAAATGGGATGAAAAAAGGAAGAGTAAGACTGAATGCAGTGACCGAGATGCTTTAAAGCAACAGTAGAAAACTTAAGCGCTGCAACTTCTTTACCAGGTATTCTGGTGGTGCTGAGCCTATCCAGGGTAGACTGCATTAAGGTACACATGGTTGTCAGCATTAGCTTCTCCCTGGCTCTTGAAATGGATCTTATAATTGCCATAATTGGTAAATATTTAACTTGGACTTTTCTTCAGGAGAACAACTCTCTGTGGGACACTTGACTACCTGCCTCCTGAAATGATTGAGGGAAGAACACATGATGAAAAGGTGGATATTTGGAGCCTGGGAGTTCTGTGCTAGGGAAACCACCTTTTGAAAGAGAAACATACCAGGAAACCTACAGAGCTATTTCCAGGGTATGTGCCAATATTTAGACTATCTGAATCATGATGCCTTTCAGTTCTGGTGTCTTACTGAAGCTTAACAAATTGTCATCTTGAAGAAGGGCATGTATTAAAACTAGAACTGTAGCAAGACATGTGCATGAAACTAGATGCCTAAAGCTGTCTTCAGTCATTCAGTGGAATGACTGAGACCTTAAGATACCTTGCCTTACTACTTTGGTTCTGCCCTGTTTCTGCCTGCATCTGATCTTTTACCTCTTTCATAAAGCAACTAATCTTCTCCACATCTTTCCTTTTTCTAATTTATAAAATGAATATTTAACATTCAAGGTGTTACTAAACTTAAACTTACATAAACTTAACGTTTCCTGTTGTATACCCTAGAAGGTTCCAGCAAACTAATCTGGTTTTAAGTATATTGAAATATATACTAGTTTAACTGGTACAAGCAGTGAGAACCTTGTGTTCTTCAGGATCATGATTAAATCACTTAATCTCATCTCAACAGGCATAAAGTGCATATCCCACAAGGCTGACACAACTCTTCTTTCTAGATGTACCTTGGAGAGTACAGCCCTTTGTCCTCCCTAGTTTGGTTACTGATAAAGAACTTTTGCATCATCTTTGGTGTCCTTCCTTTTCCTTAGGTGGAATTCAAGTTTCCTCCATTTGTAGCAGAAGGCGCAAAGGATTTAATTTCAAAGCTTCTGAAGCATAACCCATTCTATCGACTGCCCCTGAAGGATGTCCTTCTTCATCCCTGGATTACAGCAAACTCTACAAAGACGCTCAACAGCAGAAAGAGTGATGTTGCTGCCCCATCCAGAACATAGTTTTAGCAGGGGTAACCTCATGGGATCAACAAAAGGAGTCTTGTATTCTGACTACTGTAATGCTTACAATAGGAAAAGCAGGTCTTGGAATCCGATGGCAACTGGAGCATGGATCTTTGAGTTGGCTGTTGTCTTAAACTCTAACTGCAGCGTAAAATTATTTGACTCTTAGCTGGAGTTGTGGAATACTTAATATACTTGAAATCCAGTTACATGTGGGCCAGGTTTGATGTAAGTATTAAGCTGTTCAAGGCTCTTATGATGTGGTCTGTCCTGGTAATGGTTCATTGTTCCAACAACAAGAGGAAGTTGTGATTCTAGCTTATTGAACAGTGCAATATTCTGGGGATACCTGCCTTCTGTCTTATTGGGCTGCTAAGGGTATCAGAACTGTGGTGTAATCTGAAACTGAGTGAGGTGAATGCATTTCTCCAAGTGTCCTAAAAATGATGTGTGTTATTTTTGTCTCTAATTTGTCTTAAATGTGAGCACTCAACTCTAAAAATAAAGACTTGTTATATACTGCCACCAGCATGGCAAGGTTCCTTATGGCATTTATCACTTCCCTGGGCTTAACCATTTCTCTTTACCCATCAGTACAGCTTGACTCCTTGTCTATGATCACAAAATAAGTTAACTTCCCACCTTTGTCAAAAAGGGAGCTGGAATAAAGTTGTTGCTCTAAGTGCTAGTACCACAAAGAAGATCTACTGTATTCTACAATCACAGCACAGGATAACAAGGTAAGTACCAGATGTATTGCTACTTATCTTGTGGGTTTTCCACAACCCTTTAAACCTAGGCCTGCTTCTTTTTTTAATGGATTTATTCAAAGACACTAGGGTCTGAAAGCACTTCTAAGAGAAATGTCTGGAAAGTATTGTTATCAAATGGGACATAAAACTAGTGTTAACATTTGGTGTTGTAAAATTTTATTCCCTAAAATGTAGCAAGGGTCAGACCCTTCACCAAGAAAATGTACAAATCATTTTCCAGTAAAACACTTCAAACGAACTAAGAGAAAGCAATTTATTGTATTTTATAAGACTTTAAAGTCATCTTCACTATTTTACAAACCATTTTAAAAAATGATCCTTTTACAAGCAAGTATTCTAGAATTCAAAATATATTCTCAAATTAATTTAAAATACACTTTGCAAAAAAACTTAATCTAAACAAATTACCAGTAGTTTATACAACCATGTTTATCTTAACATGTACTCTGTTCTGTACTTAAATGAAACTCTGTTTCTTTACTCCAAGAAAATCTACTTAGTGCTGGTGACTTCTAATGACTTTTAGGTGCATTTGCTTTAAATGATTCCTACTTTTTACAGAGTTATTTTAAAAGAAAAAGCTTGAATATTTTTTTTCTCTCAACTTCAGGACAAAACATAGTTATCAGAAATGACTGATTAAATGAAGAAAACAAGGCTACCTTGTCATTATTCTGGAGTTCTTTTGTTATCCTTGGTAATGGAACATTACAATAAACTGATACAAAAAGTGTGCACGTAGGAAAATGCAAAAAGGCTTCTGTGAACAGGAGAAGAAAAATGCAAGTTTTACTTGGGCTTAAGAAATACTGCCTGCACGCAAACTATAAAAGACTCTAGCTGTTCTGGAATGTAGCAGATCAGAGAAAGTTACTGTTGGTTGCATGTTGTCATATTGTGGTAACCCTTCAACTGCTGTGTAGATTCTGCAGGTTTTACCTATCAAACACTCAGCAATAAGCTTCCATCCACATAACAGGTATAATCACACAGCTTAGTCAAGGGTAAAGGCAGAGCTTCCTTGAGGGATAAGCTGATTAGAAACTTATGCTCTAACTAGAGGTTGTTCCACAGCAGCAAGCTGAAGCTGGTACCTGGAACAAGAGGGTAGCTTTAGCAGCCCTACTGCAAAGCAGTCATGAAATAGGGAAAAATCCAGTCTTTTTTTTTTTTTAAATAAGCAAGTAGTCAAAATGAATTTGACAGCCCTTCCTCCTGCCCACATGGGTACATGAAGCAGCAGAGCATTGGCTCCACATTTAACAAGTAAGCCAAGCAGCTGTGCATGACATAAGCTCTGCTAGTGACACTGCTTCCATGGGAGCTGTCAGCTGGCCATGCTGCAAGGCTGCTTTGCAGTAGGTCCTGCCCCTAAGCCTCATATTTTGAGCAGTGTTTAACTATGTAATTTACATATGCACCATGTATGGTTATGTTTGCATTATATATCAAATCTCTAGCATGAGTACCTGCTCACTGCTGCAATTGTTTCCATCTTAGGACACTAAACCTTCATAAGGACTAACAGCACAGCCCCACTGAGACCAAGCCCTTGGCAAGGGGATCTTTGTTTTCAGGTGGCAGGCTCTAATATCACCTTCCTTCCACAGGGCAGAGGAAGTAAACTACATCTCTTCCAGTTTTCCATGTTGCAGAGAAAACCTCTGATTAACCAAGGGGTAGCAATACTACAGAGGTACAAGGATAGATGTGGCTGGGACTCCTCTTTCTACAGCACAAACTCTGCTCGCTCACTGGTGAGCCTGAGGATCCTTAGAGCATCCAGCCAGCCTACAGGTTGGACTTTCTGAACAGGAAAGAAATTAGGGTGCAATTTAATGCATGGAGTTATTAGGTTGCTCATAAGAAAAAGAAATCACTTGTTCCTCCTTTTTTCCCCTCAGCAAACTCTCCTCCTAACTACATGATTACTTCCTCTCAATTCACTAAACTTCAGAAAAAAAAAATTACTCTGGTCACCAGGTAATTTCCTGCTATCAGATTCTGGTATGAACAAATCTGTGTCAGAGCCACAAAGCACAGGGAGATAGACATTGTAAAAAGAGCAGACCTGGAAGGAGGAACAAGTCCAAAAGACTGATGCTTCTGGCTCAAGCTATCTCACAGAAGCACAGTCCTAAGTCTGAAACCCAGGTTTACCACAGAATGTTACATTGACTACCTAGTTTTGGGATCTGGTCTTTAGGTTAACTGAAAGGTGGTATGTGAATATATGCATGTGGAACTACATTCTAATAGGAATAGTGTCCAAATAAGGAAATGAAATGCACCTTTAATTAGTACATTCACCAGTCTGTTGGACAAAAGCACAGGAATTGCTCTTGAGAAGCTGTGAATTGTAATGTCTGGACTTCAAGTGCAGATTTGAATTTCACCCACAGGAGCAAAAAGCTGCTAGGGCTAGTTTTCAGATGAAAATGTGTCTCCAGTACAAAGCCAGATCTCAAATTAAAAACCCACAGATACCTTGTGTCTGACTTGATGATCTTTGGAATACGTTCACATAGGAGGTAATTCTGGTTACACTGATTTCAGTAGACTCAGGATTCCTTCTGAGTCTATAGGCATAAAAAAAAATAATTAAAAAAGGACTTTAGTAAGGCTAGTTCCTAGCCTATAAATAAAGCACATTTTCAAACAAAATCTTGAAACATGGGAGCACCAACAAAGGAGCTGCATCGCCTATTCTGGCTAAAACAATTATCACTGTGCAATAATTAAGCAGAGGAGTACTCCAACTTCATTCAGCATGTGTGTTGTAGTGTAAGGCTGGGGTCATAATATATGCCTTTTGTAACAAAAGAAACACCCACCTACCACCTCAGATTCCAATATATACACTTATCAAAAGAATTATTCAGATATTAGAATGTTGTTTATTCCACAGGCCATTAGGAAGAGAATCTTACTCTGTTTCCCTACTACACAGTAATAAACTAAAGCTACTGCTCTATTTTGAGAAGAAAAAAAATAAGGCCCAAAAAGCTAGATTATAAAGACCCAGAACTGTGTGTTCTGAAGAGACTGCTCATTGTCAAGCATTTATATTACCACTTCCAGTGGGAACCAGATACCATTTTAACAGGTTTTTCTAAAGAAGAGGTGATAAAAGGGAAAGAAGGTAAGGACAGCACTTTTCACAGTGTAACATTCACCTGAAAGAACAAGTAAGAAATGCAAGAGGAGGTCAGCATTAACATGAATCCAAATAAGTCCTTTAAAGAAATTTAGCAATCTGAAAAGCTACATGGATATAGAACATTTAAAAAACAGAGTCAAAACCAGTAAGGAATCATCATGGATTTGGGGCAGGGGGTTTGAAGAAACCAATCTTCCGGCAGTATCGGACAATAAATGGCACAGAAACTATAGTAATGCTGATTCGTACTGGAGCAAACAATTTGTGAATAGCGTATGCCAACACAAATGTGCTTGTGCCAGCAGTTATTTTAGATTGCAACGATGATTCACTGAAACCAAGTTTGAAGAGAACTGCAGTCATATCCACACCACTGGGGAAAAAGAAAACAGGAGGTTTTTAGTTTATTTTAAGGTTGCATGCTAAAGAATATAAATTAAAGTGCTATTTTTTCAAGGAATTTAACATGGCATATTTCCAAGTCTGGAATTTATGTTTAAATCTAGATGTTGTTCAATAATTAAAAAACTGAATTATTTCAGCAGTAACAGCTCAAGTTACTTCTGTAGCAACAACACATGCAATATTTTCAGGTGCACATTTTTTTTTCTTAAATTGACAAGTTCCCTGTGAAGTCAAATATGTTCTTAGTTTTACAGCTGTATGGCTGTGCATAGAGAATATTCAGCCCCATGCTCAAACTTCTGACAAAAGAATCTTTTTCTCTGCTTCTATTTGGTGTCTTGATGAAATTTATCACATAAATAATAGATCAGCCCAAACCCAATCAGGTACCTGTTTTTAGGCTTAGAGTGTTCTAACAGAGGAGTACAAAGCTGTTAACGTGACAAGTATCTTACCTAAAATCTAGCAAGTGAAGGATAATAATTATGGATCTCAAATAAGCGCTATACACTAAATCCATTAATATTTTAATCCTCTGTAGACACAGTGGCTTTCATCAAGGTTCCTATGTTTAGAGTAATTTTCCAAAAGAAGTTGTTACTCTAACTTTTCCCCTTTCACTTGCCAGTATAGGATCTTGTAACGGAGCTAAATCATACCTGAAGGAAAAAATTTTCATTGTTGGTCTGTGCCACAATACAGTAAATGAGAGAAATCAAGGATTCACATATTCCCACTGAGGTCAAGAGTAAGCAGCAGGGAATATTTTCAGAAACAATGTCTTCCCCTGTTTCCTCAGTTGAAATACCTCATGCTCAACAGACATATCTGTAACTGATGCATTCCCACCAGAAGCCACGTACACAACTTCTCTCTTGACTCCTATACTGTTACCTAGTATTTTCTTTCTTAGTCTAACCCTGTTTCAGTGGCCATTCCCTTCTGCAGTTACAGCTGCAGAAACTGAGTTCAACTCCCAGGAAAATAAATTTATCTCTACACTCCAGCACTTTTGCATGGCTCTATCTGTACAGACCATGCTACTGTTTGAAAACAAACGGTATCTCTGCAGAACAAAAATAAGTTCTCTCATCTGGCTAGTTATTCTGGTGCAGCCTCTACTCTGCTGTTTTCACCTGCCCACCACGAACTGCAAACCTATGCTAAAAAACCATTTACATCCATCTTTTCTCATGCCTGAAGGGAGATTAGATGCATTTATGGATCCATCTTTACTCAAAACTCAGAAGATTACTGTTTATAGATCAAACAGGCACAGAGTACGTCTCCTTCCAGAAATAAGCACAATGGGAAGGTTTTTTTTCTTGCCTAAACCATTACCTAGAAGCTACAGACAACTCTACAAACCTCACCTTGACACAGCCAGGTAGAAGATTCCTAGAGATATTAATGAAATTCCAACATGGAATGAAACCCCTACAGCACCATATTCTTTAAAAACTTGTTTCAGTTGCTGGGATTTGTTGAGTTTCTTGCTTTCACCCCTGGGGTCTGTGGCTGCCTTTTCGGGGGATAGACCAGAATCCTAAAAAGAAAACAAAAGTATTTATTAGCATTGAGCACAATAGTCAGTTGAACTGATCTGAAATAATGAAAGAAGTGGCTTGCACACAGTGCTGTTCAGAATGCTTTGGGAAACAGAGTAACACACTTTTGCTCTTTCCCATCACGATAGCAGAGGCCTGTGGCTGAGCCCACGCAAGCTCCCTTCTCCCAACTATTCATATAGAAGGGATGCACCGAGTTCAGTGCAAGTTCTTACACAACCCAGGTTTCATAATGAAAAAGAGTTATTATAGTCTCGGTCTTCCACTGGATCAAAACGTGTGCCAAGGCACACCCACACAGTTTCTTGAGAGGTGAGACTGAGATGCCAGAGAGATCTTTGCTTACACCCACTGCTCAGCTAGAGTGAATTCTTGTAACATACATTTTTCTTCAAGGGCTAAGCAGCTGATGGCACTGGAAGCCTACACGATACCAGATTGACACTGGCTTACTAACTTACTGATAGAAGAGGTCCAACATTTAAGTTCCTATAAAACACCCTCTGTAGATCAGCTGAAAACAGGAAGAACTGGGGAACCGCTACTGTTGACAGCAACAAGCAGTACTGTTGCCATGGTGTAAACAACAGCTACACTGACATGCCAGTGCCAGTGTAAATAGCCTAACTTCACTGAAAACGTTTGTCATAGTAAAATTTACTGGCATCTTTTTATCTGGGTAAATTTAAAGTGCAGAACTTCATAGCAAAATATACCCCAAAGCAACCTGATAGTGCAACGCAGGCAAAGAAGTGCATATACACTGCTAGTGACAAGACAACCTTTGGAAACCTCACATACTTGCCACAGAAGAAATACTAACTGGAGAAAGAAAATGTTTCCACAAAGACTTCAGGATTTTTCTTTAATTAGTGCGTGGCTGTCAGGAAAGATTAGAGGAATCCTTTCTTTTCATCTGAATTCAGCAACAGCTGTGACAGTATGACAGCCAGACAAAAGGCCACTGCTGCCCACAGGACAGGTACAGCCACCACTTTGTCCTACTGTAGATTGGTTCCAAGGCACATAAATTAGAAGAAAAATACTTTTGATTAATCCTTGGACTTGGAGAGACTGTAAATTAGGATACAACCCGAGCTCCTCATACAACACATGGTAGGATGAACTTGCTTTAATCAGTGATTTTAATCATACCTACCACACCCCCAAAAAACTATGTTTGCTGCTGTTTTTTGTCTTTTTAATAATAATTTTTGTTACTTTGTACTTCATTTTGACAGGAAATCATGCTGATCCACAAATATATATTTAGGGAATTGCACGACTGAACTTGTACTGTTTCTCATATTTTTAAAGTTTTCAAACATAATGGATAATGTTATTTTTTTTTTTTTTTTTTTGGCTTATGAGCCAAAGCAGAATAGAAACTGAAACTTTACTAAGAAAGAAAAATGTCCAGTAGAAAAAGAAATCTTTTATTGCTTAAACCAAGCAGTTTTAATACTAGAGGGTAAATCATGGAATCGTAGAATGGTTTGGGTTTGAAGGGACCTTAAAGCCCATCCAGTGCCACCCCCTGCCATGGGCAGGGACACCTCCCACCAGCCCAGGTTGCTCAAAGCCTCATCCAGCCTGGCCTTGAACCCCTCCAGGGATGGGGCATCCACAGCTTCTCTGGGCAACCTGGGCTACTGCCTCACCACCCTCACAGTAAAGAATTTCTTCCTAACGTCTAGTCCAAATCTGCCCTCTTCCAGTTTAAATCCATTACCCCTCATCCTGTCACTACATGCCCTTGTAAAAACTCCCTCCCCATCTCTCCTGTAGGCCCCTTTCAAGTACTGGAAGGCCGCTATAAGGTTCCCCCAGAGCCGTCTCTTCTCCAGACTGAACAACCCCAACTCTCTCAGCCTGTCCTCATACGGGCGGTGTTCCAGCCTCTGATCACCTTCGTGGCCTCCTCTGGACACGCTCCAACAGCTCAACATCCTTCTTGTGTTGGGGGGCCCAGAGCTGTACACAGCACTGCAGGTGGGGTCTCATGAGAGCAGAGTAGAGGAGCAGAATCCCCCCCTCGACCTGCTGGCCACACTTCTCTTGATGCGGCCCAGGATCCCGTTGGCCTTCTGGGCCTGCAGCGAAAAGAATGTCCACAGAGGCAGGAGGAGCCAGCATGCTAGAAACTTGAGAGAGCTGCTGTTCATGGGATGATCCTACAGGCCTTCAATTCAAAAGAGCCACAAATAAGAAAAAAAAGCATGTGAGCCAAAAAAATAAGAAAAGCAAAAACCCCAGCGAGACTGCTCTTACCATCAGCAAGTATTCCAAATCCTGGTGAGAAGCCAAAACAGCTGCCTGAACCAGGTCCTCCCCCCTCAGAACCCAATGGAGCCCTAAGCCAGCCTGGAAAACGATCTAGAACCATGAAATGTTCTAGAATGAGCTCTAGAATCATGAAGCAATCTAGAATGAGCTCTAGAATGAGCTCAGAACAATGAAGCTCTCTAGAATCACACCTAGAACCAGGCAAGTGACCTAGAATGGGCTCTAGAACCTGATCAGGGACATAGACCCATAAAGTGATCTAGAAACTGATCTAGAACCATCAAGTGAGCTAGAACGTAGTGTAGAACCAACAAGTATACAACACATAACATGCTTTTTTTCTTCTAAGGTTATGACTTCTTACAAATTTCCTACATTTACTTACTGCAGCAATGATCTTTATCATCTCTTTTTAAGCAACTTCTTACAGTGTTAGCAACATTTGAAATCCCTATGTATCAAATACCTGTATTTCAAGTACTATCCTGCACACTCTACTACATTTTTTTGTAGATTTCTAGCTTTTCAAATGATAACTGTAAAAATACAAATAGAAATAGATAATGAGCATCCTTCTTTGGATGAAAAATTCACTGTAAGCTATTAAATTGTAAAATACTATTCAAACCATACTTGGCTTTTAAGAAAATCACACTGTTGAACAGATGAGTATTCTTGACTAATCATGTCATGTTGATTGAATTGTTAGGACAGTTTTTGGCAGAAGGTACTATTAGACTATCAATTTAAGGAGCCAAACATTAAGATTTTATTCAGATAGCTGCTGTAAGAACAGGAGCTGTATCTACAGAGACACATAAGCCTCAGAGGAACTCTGGGGCTTACAGCCATGCTTGCAAGATGGATCACAAGGACTGAAAAATAGCTTGTACACATCATCCAAGTACATTTCAATTCACTAATGCTCTCAGGCTCACATGCCAGGTAATTTCTGAATGGTATTGAAGCAAGATGTTAAAAAAGTTCCACTTCAACAGATATTATCTGGAGTACAGTCATGTCCTGAATAACATACAACTTAGCAAAGAAAGCCACCTATTTTACATACGATTCTGCTACAATATTTTTGCTGGAAAGACAATTTTATTCCCATTGTTTAGACAAAGATTCAGCTTCTGGATGAACTAAAGCATGAAAACAAATCTGAAACATCATGGTATGCTTTGTAATGAGGTTACAAAAATAAACCTGAAAATTAAGCTGCAGAAATTAAACTGTAAATGAGGCTTTGTATGGAAAGCTCACACGCACAATCTTGGCACAAGCAGGTATAAAGCACGTCCCCATCTCCTACAGAAATCCAACATAAACATGACTGAATAGTCTACTGCAGTGCAAAAACCAGCTATGTGCGAGGCCTTCACTTGCTTTTCTGCCTGAGACAATTCAAATTTAAAACCAGTACAATGAATGGTACAAATTCTGAGAAGTTTTTCCTTCCCATCTCCAAAAAATGAACAGAATGCACAGTGAAACACACCATGAACCGGGGGCACGTTTGTCACCTCTCAGCTAAGGAAAAGGCTCAGAGCCAGGCCCGGGACCTCTCTCTCTGCAGGTGTCTCACTGCCATTCTCAGGGCTGAAACCCGTGGCACTTTCAAGAAAACCCTCTCAGCCACTGCCACCAGGAACACCCGGACTTCTCCGTGTGTGTGTGAATGACTGAAAAGCTGTTTATTTATTCTTCACGACTCACCTGAAGCGCTCAAACTTTGCAGCCCCCAGGGAAAACATCCCCCCACCACCACCGCTACAGGCCAGGGGAACCCCTCCTCTTGAAAACACCCTCCAAAGCTAGAAAACACTTCCAGGCGAGGACAACTTGGGCTTTAATCAAAGCTACGATCCGCTCCCCACCAACCCATCTCCCTCAGAGGTGGGCCCTGAGCCCGCGCTGCCCCCTCACACAGCGAATTACCTCACGGAGGCACCCACCGCCCACCTACCTTAGCGGAAGTGCCGGCGGCATATCGCAGCGTTACCACAGGCAACGAAGGGCCGCGGCCAGCCCGGGCAAAGCAGGGACCGCAACCCAAAGCGTGGGGGACGGTGACGA
>NW_010115080.1:6998-7549 GCF_000699245.1 Pterocles gutturalis | reverse complement strand
AGATAGAGCAAAACAGAGCATCAACAACAACAAAAAAACAACCCTGGAGAGGTTGGGGGTTTTTTTTTGAAAGTCGCCACATCTGCAGCAGAGGTGGGGGGGCCCTTTGTCCACACCTGAAGCAACTCACATTTATCTCCCCCCTTTCCTCGCGCATTAAAAAATAATAATAAAAAAAAGTTCAAAGAGGAGGTACTGAGGGGGTGAGGGTTTTCTAGAATTTGGAGCAGTCACAAGCTTCTTTTTTTCCCCCCCCCTCCTTTTTACGGTAAGACAACATTTGGTGGACACATGCCCGTCTCTTTTACACAAAGCAGAATGTCCCCCTTTAGCACACTTTGGAGATTGCTTTTCCTTCCTCGGGCTGTTTTTCCTGTCCTGCTCCATGTGTCTCCTAGTATCTTTGCTATCATCGTTTGAACTTCTGGCTTCTCCCTGAGCAGTCAGAGGGTGGCCAGTGCAACCCTGAAAAACCTCTGCTCTGAAAACCTGTAAACATAAACGCAAAAGCTGGAAATTCAGGGGAGGGAAGCGGGGAGCAGGGAGCCTTT
>NW_010115080.1:3153-6969 GCF_000699245.1 Pterocles gutturalis | reverse complement strand
GCCTCTCCCTAATCTCTGAGCAAGCTGGACGCCTGCTTTTCAATTGATAATAAAGATATTTTACGGGATACTAAAGGGCTTCAATGGCACGGTCCCTAAAGGTGAATTTAGCCGCGCAAACACGCCAGGCTGCTGAGGGTTTGTCTACACGGGGTTAGGAACACCCGGAGGAGAGGAGATGTGGGGAGCGGTGTGTGATGTGCTGGGGCTGGACCAAGCGATGGCCTGTTGGTCCTGCACCCTTATCTGTGCTGGCGACTAGAAATAATTTCTGCAGATTCAGATGATAATGAGCGATTTTAGGCAAGAAAAGTGACACCCCTTGGCCTTAATGTAAGAATGAAAACATAACCATATGTTCAATGCACACATGTACCCACAAACACCGTGTTTCCAAAATATATTCATCCATCCATGTATCCGTAGCTCTGTCCATCCATCCTCCTTTCCCCATCCATCGTCCGCATCGCTCTCCGATCCCCACATCCCCACTCAAATATATTATTTTTTTATATAGTCCCAGGCAAACTTTCCTTCCAAATTCACTCCGATCACAAGAGGCACAAGTGTTTTTTTTTTCTTCAGCACCACCATTTCTAATTGCTCGGTGGAGACAACATGTTATTTTAAGGGGAAAGAAGCAGCCCAGGAGAGCCACACCAAGGGGAATTTGCAATGCAGCGTAGCAACACTGCAGCGAGGAGAAGTCTGTAGGGTTGACAGCAGGTAACAGCCCTGTGCCACCCCCTTGATTTTAACATCCTCAGCACAGGGGTGGCACCGGGCCTGTGTCACAGCAAAGGAGCAGGGACTGGATTTTATTCCTGGCATAATAATATCATCCCTATAATATAATCTCCTTCCCATCACTCACAGCAAACGCTGTCCTTTCTGTCCTCGAGATCTGCTCTCTACCTGCAGCATGTAGCATGGCTTGGGGGTTCTATTTATTTATTTACTTATTTATTTATTACAAGCTGGGTTTGGGGGCTTCTAGAGATTTTTTTTTCCCCTTCATGGTGTCAACCTCCATGTGAGGGATCAGGAGGAATCACTGGCCACCATTTAACAGCCTGGAAGGGGTCACAGGCTTAGCACAAGCTTCCCCCCACCCCATCCTTTAAAGAAAAAAAAAAATCTCCCTGTTGCTGGTGAAAAGGAAGTATAAGGAGAGTAAACAGGAAAACGGAGCTCTGACCGTGCAGGTAGGCGGGGATTTTCCTTTGCATTTTTCATCGTTTCTCTCACTTCAATGGCAAACATCAGGCATGGGACAATTAGTTCTTCTGTGGCTGTAGAAAACAGAATAAATACGAAATGCTTTAATATCGGGTCTACGACTACGGAGACTCTCTAGGACATGGCTACTGCTTAGGAAGGAAAATCTCTTTTTAAACCTGTAGCTGCACAGACCTTTATACCATGACTCTGGGTACAGACGGGGAAATCTCTGATCTAAGGACTCTCCAAAACTGAGCCCGGCGGTGGCCTGGGTAGATGAAGGCTGTTTGCCTCAAAAGTTCAAACTCTACTGCAGCCTAGAGGAGCCTCCCTCGGAGCTCACATGGCTCACAGCATCTCTCACTAAAAATGGGTGCAACCATACCCCCTTTTCCCTTTTTTTGCCCCCCCTCTCATGTCTGTTTAGCCTCTCCCCATCTCTGAAGGTTTCTTATTCTGTTAGTAATCAGTATCTAAACCTTGCTGGTGTTTTTGGGGGGTAAAAAAATCAACGTCCAAAGCAGTTATTTCTCACCCAAGTCCTAGCCCAGGCTCCACAGCCTGTAAGAGCCGAGCTGAGCATCTATGTTAATTACAGCCCCCTCCGAGCTGCCTTTTGGGGCATCTCCCCAGGGCCCTGTCCCAGGGCGGGCATGGGACTCCCATGGCCAGGCTGATGCTGAAGGGAGAAAAAAAGGAAATTTCGCCCATAAAATACCCATTCGGCTCCCAGGTTCCTTCATGGGGCGTTTGTGAGTGGCACAGAGAGGTTTGGGGAGCCGTGGTCAGGCCATCTTGAATGTCATGGCTTTGTTTATTTAAATTTTTTTTTTAGGATTTTTTTTGAAGCGTTTGTGCATTTTAGACCTTCTTTGCTCAATGGGTACAACATAAGACAAAATAAAATTCCCTTCCACCCAGGTTTTAAAAACTCAATCAAGAAAGCAAGCAGCCCAACCTAAAACCAAAACAAAGAAACCCCACCAAAAACCAGCTTCACCAAGGTAACCTAGTTACAGATGTGTATGATGTCTTATTTTATTCAACAAAAAGTGATTAAAATCTGTTAAAGGATTTAATTAAGAGAATTAAATGAAAAGGAAGGGGCACAAATGAGTTGGAAAAAAGCGAAGCTATTCTAAACGATTAAATCGCCATTTTAACAGTATAATGGGGTTTGCATACTGAAAAGAGAAATCAGAGCTCATATCTCATCAATAATTCATAGGCAAGAGGGATCATTCCGAGGTCAGCAGACTTGTACAGCCCCGGCTCCTCTCTCGGAGAAGAGGGTGAGCATCGTATCACAACACCACACGGACCCCGGGGGCTGCCGGGTCACCTTTTTAAGGAAAACATCAGCTCCAGGGTTTTTTTTTCCTTTTCTTTCTTTCTGTCTTTTTTTTTTTTTTTTTTAATTTACCAAGTCCCACTGCCCGGGTGTATTGGTGATGGAAGTCAGAGAGGGGGAGGGCTGGACGTGGTTCATATTCCTCCAACACAGGCACACACCAACAATGTGGTAATTATGCTTTTGAGAAGCCAAAAACCAAGGGGTTGTCTTTTTTTTTTTTTTTTTTTTTTTTTTCTTGGCCACAAAAATGAAGGTTGGGAGGCTGCGGCTCCTTATCTGCCTTGGCGGGGATGGGCTGGCGGCAGGGACTAGAAATCACGCTGCTCGGGCTGTAATTCTTGTATTTCATTCTGTTTAAAGGAAGAATCCGATTATTCACCTTTTTATTTGCAATAGTCCTGTAAATGACTCCGGCCTACACACACACACCGTGACCTCCCCGAGAAGGGAAAGCTTTCGAAGGAAACCAGCCCCTTTCCTCCAGCTCCGCTCCCCCAGCCCCTTTCCCTCCCCCACAGCTGAATTTCAGGCTGAGAAATTGCTCTTTCTTTTCCCCAGCCCCAACCCCTTCCCTTTTTTTATTACACGTCCGACATGAAGGGAAGGAGCTGACGGGATTATTTTAAATCCTCTTGATAAAGGTCTCTCCTCAATTAGGGAACCCGAAAAGGACTTTTATGGGGTTTGACTCCTCCTCTGGGGGTCTCTTTCCAGTCCTGGAATGGATTTAAGAACGAAATTTTCTTTCAGAGCATGGCTATTTCGGTGTCTGAGCTGATCTTTCCCGTTCTTCCCTCTCCTAATGTTAAATAAATGATATTTGGAAGGAGGTTGATAACTTAACTCGAGAGGTGTCCACCCCGCGTAGTTTTTCCGTGTTCTGTTACCCTAAATAGCTTTCAAAAGAAACTATTTTGACAGCGAGCGTTGAAAGAATAAGACTAGTACGAGTTTTTCTTCTCTCCTTTGATTTATCTCTTTTTAACATGTGTATGTACGTGTATGTATATATACACACATATATATATATACCCTTCAAGTCAAAACAAATTACAGCGCTGGGATTTTGTGTAAAGGACGTTTGTTTGGTGGCAAATCAGGGCTGTGTTTATGTAGGGAGAGTTTGCAAAACCGGGGAGGGAGGAAGGAGGAGGGGTGGAATTTGGGATGGAAAGGGGGGGAAGAGGAGACCCCCGGGCAGGGGGATCGGGAGCAGCCGCCTGGGCTGTAACGTCCCCGAG
>NW_010115080.1:2865-3097 GCF_000699245.1 Pterocles gutturalis | reverse complement strand
GCCCGAGCCGGGCCGGGCTGGAGCGGGACCGGCCGCCCCCCAGTACCGCGTCTCCCCCGGGTCCGGCTGCCCCCTGCACCGAGCTCCCCAAAATAATCATAGCAAGTCTTTAATCTTCAAAAAAAGGGGGAAAAAATGAGAGCAGGCTAATTGCCGCGATCAACAACTCACCTAGGTGAAATCCCAAATAAAAGAGAAATAATACGGTGCTGTAGATTAAGGGATTTTTTTT
>NW_010115080.1:0-2851 GCF_000699245.1 Pterocles gutturalis | reverse complement strand
AATATAAAATTCTGGGGGGTGGAGTAAAATTTTTAAAAATCAGAGCTCTAAGACATCAATGGGTGAGCTGGAGATAAACATCTAATGTTTGCAAAGCTCTGATTTTTCTGTTCTCCCATGGGAAAAAAATCACGAAGAAATGTCCAGTTATTTTTTTTTTCCTTTTCTTTTTAAAGTAAAATAAATAAAATAGGGAAATCAGCACCGCATTAGTTTCTGGAGTCGCAGAAGGTAACTCTGGTCTTGGGGGGCTTGTTAGTACAGCATTATAGCTCGAGGGGTCAAAAAGTTGAGGGTCAAAAGTTTACGCTGTGCGTGACTCAGTCTTGTGTATAACCCTGATAGACTGATGTCAGTGTGAAAAAAAAAAAAAAAAAAAGGAGAGGGAGGGAGAAAGAAAAAAAAAAGGGGGGGGAGGGGGGCGAGGGGGGAGGAAGAGTCTCTGCTTATGGGCAGAGATGGGAGAAGATGATAGCGAGGTGGGAGCGACCTTCAGCCGCAAACCGGAGAGGCAGGGGGAAAAAAAAAAAAAAAAAAAAAAAAAAGAGGGCTGCAGGATTTGGGGTGGGATGTCGGTAGAAAAGAAGGTAGATTGATTTGGGTCTCCCGTGAGGAAACGCCGAGCGACTTCTTAGTATTTTTCTAAGATAACCCCTGAAACGCTATTTGGAGTCGAATTAACAGAATATAGGGGGAAATGCATTTATTAAATCCAATTACGTGCAGGTCCCTCTAGGATATTAACGAGAGCAGTTAAAAAATAATTTTCATTCCAGCGTCAATTTTGTTTGGATAGGGTTTAAATTATACCGAAAAAAAAAAAAAAAAAAAAAAAAAAAAAAAGTCTGACACGGTTGGTGAAAATGTGTTCTAACATCTTGACTTGGAAACACTTCCAAAGCCCTTGGAGAGGTGCCTGGCTCCCGCCCCCCCGGGCGCCCGAGCACCAGCGCCAAACACATTTTCATACATACCCGGTATGAGCGAAAATACTTATTAAAAAAAAAATTACGTGAAATTACGCGTCCATAATTTACTGTTTGCATTTCTACTTTAATCGTAGGAAATTTAGAATAATGATATATAGGTAAAATCAAGGGACTGATGACTTGAAAAAATTCAATGGATGGATTTAAAGGCGCTTTTCAGTGCCCGTTTCGTCGCTCGGGCCGGTTAAAGGAGCTAATTTTGTTGTGCAGCACGCTTTCCGTCGGAATTTGAATGAAATGTTTTCTATTTCTTGCTTGAAATGTGACTCCACTCTGGACATTGCAACAGTTTAATGAACTGATATAATAAATATTTCCCTTGGCATTTCAAAGTTATTTCTACACTGCCAGACTTTGAACCCTCCAAACTCTAAATATTATTTGCAGTGGGACTGGGGAAGATCTTTTCAATAGCTTCTTAAGCAAACAGTCGTAGCAAGGCAAATTCTTCTGGAAAAAAAAAAAAAAAAAAAAAGCCTTGCAAATTTGCCTTTTTTTTTTTTTCCCCCTCTCGGCTTTTAAATATTTTCAGTGACTAAATACTTATAACAAGGGTCATTTTTCTTGGAAGAGAAAGAGAGAATATTAGAGCCCTGGGAAAGGCATTCTGGAAAATCCATTTGCTTTCCCGATGCGGATATATTCACGGAGTAGGTGAAATTCAAGAGAACGTAAAGCGTTTTGTTTCGCGTGATAAGGCTCGGGTTTAATTAATTGCCATGAATTTGCTTGGTATTTATAAAATATCACTATATAAAGGCTACCGTTTAGTTGGAACTTGGGTGATCCATCTCTTCGCCCTTGTAATTACTACACTTATCTCTCTAGAACAGTCATTTCTACTCCAGGTTTATAGAACAGGTAATGGATAATAAAGGCCATTTGTTTTCGGGGTATTAAAACAAGCAGGTATAATTTCACGGCAATAAAAAAAAAAAAAAAAAACAACAAACATCCCACCTCCCAACTTTCCTTATAATATTCACTCCTCCATCATAACGTTTAACTTTCAATTTAGGGACGCGAGGCTGCGTGTTCGTTTCAAGTGGGTTCATTTGGAGAGGTGTAAGGAGGGAGAGCGAGCGAGGGAGGGAGAGGAGGGGAGAAGGAGGAAATTAAAGGTATCATTTTCAAGGATATTTCTAATTTATCTCCCTTGCTCTGGACGAACTCGTCTTGGGCCGGGGTGAGGGTCCCTAACTGCCAGCCAGTGGCTGCAAACACAATTCAGGGTGGGGTTTCCTTCTGTTTATTTTAAATTTTTTTTCCGTTACCGGACTCTGAATTTAATGCGTTTTTTAATCCCGATTTTCTTTCCAAATGACCTCTTTATGGCGGGAGAAACGCGGGCTGGGAGCTGGCGGTGTAAACGCGGAGATAAATGGTGAATCCTCGCAGGGATGCTCCGCTCCCCCCGTCCCTGCCAGCCCTCCTCGCTCGCTGCTTCACGGGTTTTTTTAGGTGAAAATATGATTTATTTTTTTCCATTAAGAATGAAAAGGACACACAAGGCTGACCGGGAAACCGTGCAAGGTTTAAATCTTCGTTTCCCTGTTACAAAACAGGTGTGGACTGGTTTCCACCTCTCCCTGCAGCACCCTCGGTACATTTATATCGCTCAGACACAGTCGAGGCGACTTTTCAAAAGTTCTGCCCTAGAGAAGCACCACAGACCTCCAGCGCTCCTCGTTTCCTGGGGGGCGGGGGGGTAGATCCCGGTGTAACACACAAACCCGAGAGGATTGCGCTTCCAAAAGGGTAAAATAAAAATAATGTAAAAATCATCATCCTCATTGCTGCCAGACTCGAGAGCTAGATGTTCAGAGGAGGGGGGAATACACCCGGGGGGTGAGGGGAAAAAA
>NW_010115079.1:8441-8864 GCF_000699245.1 Pterocles gutturalis | reverse complement strand
GTTAGGGGTTAGGGTTTAGGGTTAGGATTTGGGGTTAGGATTAGTCATTAGGGTTAGGGGTTAGGGTTAGGTTAGGGTTAGAGTTAGTCATTAGTCAGGGATAGGGTTAGGGTTAGGGTTGTTAGGGTTAGGGTTGGGTTTAGGATTAGGGGTTATGGTTAGGGTTAGGTTAGGTTTAGGGTTAGGGTTGGGTTTAGGATTAGGGGTTATGGTTAGGGTTAGGTTAGGTTTAGGGTTAGGTTAGCGTTAGTGTTAGGGGTTAGGGCCATTATGGTTGGGGTTAGGGTCGGGGGTTAGTGGTTAGGGTTAGGGTCATTAGTCATTAGGGTTAGGGGTTAGGGATAGGGCCATTAGGGTTAGGGGTTAGGGTTATGGTTAGGGTTAGGGGTTAGTGGTTAGGGTTAGGGCCCTTAGTGATTATGG
>NW_010115079.1:7411-7853 GCF_000699245.1 Pterocles gutturalis | reverse complement strand
TGATTAGGGTTAGGGGTTAGGGTTAGTCATTAGGGTTAGTGTTAAGGGGTTAGGGTTAGTCATTAGTCAGGGTTAGGGTTAGGTTTAGGGTTTGGTTAGGGTTAGGGTTACGTTTTAGTGTTAGTGGCGGTTTCGGGGTTAGGGTTAGGGCCATTAGACATTAGGGTTAGGGTTAGGATTAGGGTTAGGGTTAGGGCCATTAGGGTTAGGGGTTAGTGGTTAGGGTTGGGGTTAGGGCCATTAGTGATTAGTGTTAGGGTTAGGGCCATTAGGGTTAGGATTAGGGCTAGGGTTAGGGTTATGATTAGGGTTAGGGTGTTAAGGTTAGGGGTTATGGTTAGTGTTAGGGGGTTAGTTTCAGGGTTAGGGGTTACAATTAGGGTTAGGGGTTAGGTTAGGGTTAGGGTTAGGGTTAGGGTTAGGGTTAGGGTTTGGGGTTAGG
>NW_010115079.1:0-7055 GCF_000699245.1 Pterocles gutturalis | reverse complement strand
TTAGGGTTAGGGCCATTAGGGTTAGGATTAGGGCTAGGGTTAGGGTTATGATTAGGGTTAGGGTGTTAAGGTTAGGGGTTATGGTTAGTGTTAGGGGGTTAGTTTCAGGGTTAGGGGTTACAATTAGGGTTAGGGGTTAGGTTAGGGTTAGGGTTAGTCATTAGTCACGGTTAGGGTTAGGGGTTAGGGTGGTTAGGGTTAGGGGTTAGGGTTTGGGTTAGAGTTAGGGTTAGGGCCATTGGGGTAGAGTTAGGATTAAGGGTTCAGGTTAGGTTAGGTTTAGGTTAGCGTTACGGTTAAGGGTTAGGGGTTAGGGTTGTGGGTTAGGAGTTAGGGGTAGTGTTTAGGGTTAGGGTTTAGGGTTAGGGTTAGTCATTAGGGTTAGTGTTAAGGGGTTAGGGTTAGGTTAGGGTTAGGTTCGGCTTAGGGGTTAGGGTTAGTCATTAGGGTTAGTGTTAAGGGGTTAGGGTTAGGTTAGGGTTAGGGTTAGTCATTAGTCACGGTTAGGGTTAGGGGTTAGGGTGGTTAGGGGTTAGGGTTTGGGTTAGAGTTAGGGTTAGGGCCATTGGGGTAGAGTTAGGATTAAGGGTTCAGGTTAGGTTAGGTTTAGGTTAGCGTTACGGTTAAGGGTTAGGGGTTAGGGTTGTGGGTTAGGAGTTAGGGGTAGTGTTTAGGGTTAGGGTTTAGGGTTAGGGTTAGTCATTAGGGTTAGTGTTAAGGGGTTAGGGTTAGGTTAGGGTTAGGTTCGGCTTAGGGGTTAGGGTTAGTCATTAGTTAGGGTTAGGTTTAGGGTTAGGTTTTAGGGTTAGGGTTAGGGGTTAGTGGTTAGGGTTAGGGCCATTAGTCATTAGGGTTAGGTTTAGGGGTTAGGGTTAGGGGTTAGGGTTAGGGCCATTAATAATTAGGGTTAGGGTTAGGGCTTAGGGTTAGGGCCATTAGGGTTAGGGGTTAGGGTTATGGTTAGGGTTAGGGCTTAGGGTTAGGGGTTAGTGGTTAGGGTTGGGGTTAGGGCCATTAGTGATTAGTGTTAGGGTTACGGTTAGGGGTTAGTGTTAGGGCCATTAGTCGTTAGGGTTAGGGGTTAGTGTTAGGGGTTAGTGGGTAGATTTAGGGTTAGGGGGTTAGGGGTTAGGGGTTAGGGTGAGGGTTAGGGCCATTAGGGTTAGGGGTTAGGGTTAGGGGTTATGGTTAGGGTTAGGGCCGTTAGGATTAGGGTTGGGGCGGTTACGGTTAGGGCTAGGGTTATGGTTGGGGTTAGGGTTAGGGTTAGTGTTAGGGTTAGATGTTAGGGTTAGGCCTGTTAGAGTTAGGGCTAGGGTTAGGGATAGGGGTTAGGGTTAGAGGGTTAGGGTTGGGTTAGGTGTAGGGTTAGGGGTTAGGGTTTCGGGGTTAGGGTTAGGGCCATTAGACATTAGGGTTAGGGTTAGGATTAGGGTTAGGGTTAGGGCCATTAGGGTTAGGGGTTAGTGGTTAGGGTTAGGGTTAGGGCCATTAGGGTTAGGGGTTAGGGTTAGGGGTTATGGTTAGGGTTAGGGCCGTTAGGATTAGGGTTGGGGCGGTTACGGTTAGGGCTAGGGTTATGGTTGGGGTTAGGGTTAGGGGATTAGGGTTAGGATTAGGGGTTAGGGTTAGGGCTTAGGGTTAGGGCCATTAGTGATTAGTGTTAGGGTTACGGTTAGGGGTTAGTGTTAGGGCCATTAGTCGTTAGGGTTAGGGGTTAGTGTTAGGGGTTAGTGGGTAGATTTAGGGTTAGGGGTTTGGGTTAGAGGGTTAGGGTTAGTCGTTAGGGTTAGGTTAGGGTTAGGGTTAGGGGTTAGAGTTAGGGGTGGGTTAGGGTTAGGGGTTAGGGTTGGGTTAGCGTTAGGGCGATTAGTCATTAGGGTTAGGGCCATTAGGGTTAGGGTTGGGTTAGGGTTTAGGGTTAGGGCCATTAGTCTTTAGGGTTAGGATTAGGGTTAGGTTTAGGGCCGTTAGGGTTAGGGGTTAGTGGTTAGGGTTAGGTTAGGGTTAGAGGTAGGGATTGGGGTATGGTTAGGGTTACTGGTTAGGGTTAGGTTCAGGTTTAGGGGTTAGGGTTAGGGTTGTTAGGGTTAGGGTTTAGGGTTGGGTTATGGTTAGGGTTTAGGTTTAAGGTTAGGGTTAGGGGTTAGGGTTTTGGGTTAGTCATTAGTCAGGGTTAGGGTTTGGGGTTAGGGTTAGGGCCATTAGGGTTAGGGCCATTAGGGGTAGGGATAGGATTAGGGTTAGGTTAGGGTTAGGGTTTCGGTTAGGGTTAGGGTTGGGTTTAGGGTTAGGGGTTAGGGTTAGAGTTAGGGGTTAGGGTTAGTGCCGTTAGGGCTAGGGTTATGGTTAGGGTTAGGTGTTAGGGTTAGGGGTTAGGGGGTTAGGGTTACGGTTAGGGGTTATTGTTAGGGCCATTAGTCTTTAGGGTTAGGGTTAGGGGTTAGGGTTACGGCCATTGGGGTTAGGGTTAGGGGTTAGGGTTATGGTTAGGGTTTAGGGTTAGGGGTTAGTGGTTAGGGTTAGGGCCATTAGTGATTAGGGTTAGGGGTTAGGTTTAGGGCCGTTATGGTTAGGGCTAGGGTTAGGGGATTAGGGTTAGGAGGTTAGGGGTTAATGTCAGAGGGTTAGGGTTTAGGGTTAGGGGATAGGTTTAGGGTTAGTCATTAGGGTTAGGTGTTAGGGTTAGGGCCATTAGGGTTAGGGTTAGGGGTTAGGCGTTAGGGTTGGGTTTAGGGTTAGGGGTTAGTGGTTAGGGTTAGGGCCATTAGTCATTAGGGTTAGGGCCATCAGGGTTAGGGTTATGGTTAGGGTTGTCGGTTAGGGTTAGGGGTTTAGGATTAGGGTTAGGGTTAGAGGGTTAGGGTTAGGGGTTAGGGTTGGGTTAGGTGTAGGTGCAGGGTTAGGGTTTAGGGGTTAGGGGTTATGGTTAGGTTAGGGGTAGGGTTAGTCATTAGGGGTAGTTAGGGGTTAGGGTCTTGTTAGGTTTAGGGTTAGGGTTAGGGAGTTAGGGTTACGGTTAGGGTTACTGGTTAGGGTTAGGGGTTAGGGTCAGGTTTAGGGGTTAGGGTTAGGTTCGGGTTAGGGTTAGGGGTTAGGGTTAGTCATTAGTCAGGGTTAGGGTTTAGGGTTAGGGTTTAGGGTAGGGTTAGGGTTGGGTTAGGGTTAGGGTTGTTATAGGGGTAGGGGCAGGGTTAGGGTTAGGGGTTAGGTTTAGTGTTTTGGTTTAGGGTTAGGGGTTAGGGTTGTGTTAGGGTTAGGTTTATGGGTTAGGGTTAGTGTTAGGCGGTTAGGGTTACGGTTAGGGTTACTGGTTACGGTTAGGGGTTAGGGTTAGGTTAGGTGTAGGGGCAGGGTTAGGGTTAGGGCTTAGGGTTTTGGGGTTATGGTTAGGTTAGGGTTAGTCATTAGGGTTAGGGTTTAGGGTTAGGGGTTAGGGTTAAGGTTTAGGGTTAGGGTTAGTGTTAGGGGCTTAGGGTTATGGTTAGGGTTACTGGTTAGGGTTAGGTTCAGGTTTAGGGGTTAGGGTTAGGGTTGTTAGGGTTAGGGTTTAGGGTTGGGTTATGGTTAGGGTTTAGGTTTAAGGTTAGGGTTAGGGGTTAGGGTTTTGGGTTAGTCATTAGTCAGGGTTAGGGTTAGGGTTGGGTTAGGGGTTAGGGTTAGGGTTCGTCATTAGAGTTAGGGGTTAGGGTTTAGGGTTAGGGTTAGGGGTTAGGGTCTTGTTAGGTTTAGGGTTAGGGTTAGGGAGTTAGGGTTACGGTTAGGGTTACTGGTTAGGGTTAGGGGTTAGGGTCAGGTTTAGGGGTTAGGGTTAGGTTCGGGTTAGGGTTAGGGGTTAGGGTTAGTCATTAGTCAGGGTAAGGGTTAGGGTTTGGTTAGGGTTGTTAGGGTTAGGGTTTAGGGTTAGGGTTGGGTTAGCGTTAGGGCTGGGTTAGGGTTATGTTAAGGGGTTAGGGTTATGATTAGGGTAAGGGGTTAGGGTTAGTGTTTAGGTTTAGGGGTTAGGGCTTATGGTTAGGGTTTAGGGTTAGGGGTTAGGGTTTAAGGTTAGGGGTTAGGGTTAGGTTTATGTTAGTGTTAGCGTTTAAGGTTAGGGTTAGGTTTTAGGAATAGGGTTGTGTTAGGGTTAGGGTTAGGGTTGGTTTAGGGTTGGGTTAGGGTTTGGGTTGGGTTAGTTTTAGGGTTAGGGGTTAGGGTTAGGGTTTAGGGTTAGGGTTAGTGTTAGGGGGTTAGGGTTACGGTTAGGGGTAGTGGTTAGGGTTAGGTTTTAGGGACAGGGTTGGGTTAGGGTTAGGGCCATTATGGTGAGGGTTAGGGGTTAGGGTTAGGGCCATTAGGGTTAGGGGTTAGGGGTTAGGGTTAGGGGTTAGGGTTAGGTTCGGGTTAGGGTTAGGGTTAGTCATTAGTCAGGGTTAGGGTTGGGTTAGGGGTTAGGGTTAGGGTCAGGGTTAGGGCCATTAGGATTAGGGCCATTAGGGTTAGGGTTAGAGTTAGGTTTAGGGTTAGGGGGTTAGGGTTAGGTTAGGGGTAGGGTTTGTGTTAGGGTTAGGGTTAGGGCCATTAGTCATTAGGGTTAGGGGTTAGGGTTAGGGCCATTAGGCTTAGGGGTTAGGCGTTAGGGTTGGGGTTAGGGTTAGGGATTAGTGGTTAGGGTTAGGGCCATTAGTCATTAGGGTTAGGGTTAGGGCCATTAGGGTTAGGGTTATGGTTAGGGTTGGGGGTTAGGGTTAGGGGATTACGATTTGGGTTAGGGTTAGAGGGTTAGGGTTAGGTGTAGGGGCAGGTTTAGGGGTTAGGGGTTATGGTTAGGTTAGGGTTAGGGCTTAGGGTTAGTCATTAGGGTTAGGGGTTAGGGTTAGGGTTTAGGGTTAGGGTTAGTGTTGGGGGCTTAGGGTTACGGTTAGGGTTATTGGTAGGGTTAGGGTCAGGTTTAGGGGTTAGGGTTAGGTTTAGGTTTGGGTTAGGGTTAGGGGTTAGGGTTAGTCATTAGTTAGGGTTAGGGTTTGGTTAGGGTTAGGGTTTAGGGTTAGGGTTGGGTTAGGGTTAGGTTTAGGGTCAAGTTCGGGTTAGGGTTAGGGTTTGGTTAGGGTTAGGGTTAGGAGTTAGGGTTGTTATAGGTGTAGGGGTAGGGTTAGGGTTAGGGGTTATGGTTAGGTTAGGGTTAGGGGTTAGGGTTAGTCATTAGGGTTAGGGGTTAGTGTTGTGTTAGGGTTAGGGTTTAGGGTTAGGGTTAGTGTTAGGGGGTTAGGGTTACAGTTAGGGTTACTGGTTGGGGTTAGGGTTAGGGTCAGGTTTAGGGGTTAGTGTTAGGTTAGGGTTAGGGCTTAGGGTTAGTCATTAGTCAGGGTTAGGGTTAGGGTTTGGTTAGGGTTAGGGATGTTAGGGTTTAGGGTTGGGTTAGGGTTGGGTTAGGGTTAGGTTAAGGTGTTGGGTTTATGATTGGGTTAGGGGTTAGGGTTTAGGGTTAGGGGTTAGGGTTATGTTAGTGTTAGGGTTTAAGGTTAGGGTTAGGTTTTAGGGATAGGGTTGGGTTAGGGTTAGGGGTTAGGGTTAGGGTTTTTAGCATTAGGGTTTAAGGTTAGGGTTAGTGTTAGGGTTGGTTTAGGGCTGGGTTAGGGTTTGGGTTGGGTTAGTTTTAGGGTTAGGGGTTAGGGTTGTGTTAGGTTTAGGGTTTAGGTTTAGGGTTAGTGTTAGGGGGTTAGGGTTACGGTTAGGGTTACTGGTTAGGGTTAGGGGTTAGGGTTAGGGTCAGGTTTAGGGGTTAGGGTTTAGGGTTAGTCATTAGTCAGGGTTAGGGTTTGGTTAGGGTTAGGGTTTAGGGTTAGGGTTGGGTTAGGGTTTAGGTTTGGTTTAGGGTTGGGTTAGTGTTAGGTTAAGGGGCTAGGGTTATGACTAGGGTTAGAAGTTAGGGTTAGGGGTTAGGGTTTAGGGTTAGGGTTGGGTTAGGGTTTAGGTTTGGTTTAGGGTTGGGTTAGTGTTAGGTTAAGGGGCTAGGGTTATGACTAGGGTTAGAAGTTAGGGTTAGGGGTTAGGGTTAGGGGTTAGGATTAGGGTTAGGGGTTAGGGTTAGGGGTTAGGATTAGGGTTAGGGGTTAGGGTTAGGGGTTAGGGTTATGGTTTTTTGCATTCGGTTTTAGAGTCAGGGTTATGGTTAGGGTTTGGTTAGGGTTTTTAGGGTTAGGTTTAAGTTCGGGTTAGGGTTAGTCATTAGTCAGAGTTAGGGTTAGGGTTTGGTTAGGTTTAGGGTTGGATTAGGGTTAGGGTTGTTAGGGTTAGGGTTTATGGTTAGGGTTGGGTTAGGGTTAGGGTTTTGGGTTAGGGTCATTAGGGTTAGGGTTGTTAGGGTTAGGGTTTAGGGTTAGGGTTAGGGGTTAGGGTTAGGGGTTAGGGTTAGGGGTTAGGGTTAGTTCCGGGTTAGGGTTAGTCCTTAGTCAGGGTTATGGTTAGGGTTTGGTTAGGGTTTTTAGGGTTAGGTTTAAGTTCGGGTTAGGGTTAGTCATTAGTCAGAGTTAGGGTTAGGGTTTGGTTAGGTTTAGGGTTGGATTAGGGTTAGGGTTGTTAGGGTTAGGGTTTATGGTTAGGGTTGGGTTAGGGTTAGGGTTTTGGGTTAGGGTCATTAGGGTTAGGGTTGTTAGGGTTAGGGTTTAGGGTTAGGGTTAGGGGTTAGGGTTAGGGTTTATGTTAGGGTCATTAGGGTTTGGGTTAGGGTTAGGGTTTGTGTTAGTGTCATTAGGGTTAGGGGTTAGGGTTAGGGTTTGGGTTATGGTTTGGGTTAGGGTTAGGGTCATTAGTGTTAGGGTTAGGTTTGGGGTTTAGGGTTAGGGTTGGGTTAGGTTAGGGTTAGTGTTAGGGTTTAGGGTTAGGGTTAGTGGTTAGGGTTAAGGGTTAGGGTTAGTGTTGGGGATGGAGCAGAGACCCCCGAGCTGCCCCAGGCTGGCCTGCATGGAGAATGGGTCTTCCGAGGAGAGCAGCTCTCCATCGGAGGATGGGGCTGTCCAGGAAGGCAGCTTTCCATCGGAGGATGGGGCTGGCCAGGAGGGCAGACCTCCATGCGA
>NW_010115078.1:0-127878 GCF_000699245.1 Pterocles gutturalis | reverse complement strand
GCTTCTCTCAGCCTGGCAGATAAATGCTTTTTCTAAATTTATTAATGGCTAAGGGGAATCATCTGTTGAAAAAGCAGCCTTTTAGTAGTGCTTGTTCATGCTGGATGTAATTGTGCCGATTTAGTTTAAAAATAAAAATATGATTAAGATTACTTTTTGATTTCGAGTGAAATGGGCTGTAAAGCTGCTTAAATTAAAATTCTAACATTTTCTTGATGCAATGCTGTGTGTCATTTCCAAAACTGATAATTTTGGCTTTCTTCTGTCACATACCTTATTCTCTCTTAAAATGTAGGCAATAGGATATATTTTTAAAAACCTTTCATTACAGATGATTTGAAAATTCCCCAGAGAAGGACTTGAGTCTTCAGAAATAAGATCTTGTTAAGGAAGCAAATCTAATTTTCTCTTTTCCCTCAATGCCATCCAGATTTAGCTGATGGTCTCTCTTATTTGTTTTGCAATTGTGTTCAGAATGGTCTGTGTATTACAGTAACTTAATATGTGATCATGACTCCCTCTAGTGATTGAGCCCAGCACTTATTCAGTTTCCTATTGTTTTTTCAGCTGCAAGTTCTTCTGCCCTTAGTTGAAAAGTCTTCAGTATTGACAGTGCTATGTTTGATTTATAAAGTCGGGGGTTATGTGTGTATACAGCAGTCTGCCGTACAAAGACAAAAGAATTTTTGCCTACTCTAAGAAGCTTTGGTTCATTTTCTCCATTAAAATCAATGATCTGATAGATGTTTAAGAAAACATCATCAGAAGTTGGCATCTGAATTCAGTTTTATGGGAATGAAGTGGAGAATCGCAGATAGTCCTGGCTTACCTGTTGCTACAGTACAAAATTTACTTCTCTAGAAGATGTTTGAGTGCGGTGTTAAAGATGATGATATGACCCCCTTCCCTAAACGGCTGCTATTAACTCTTTGTACAGTGAATGTATGTTTGGTTGTCCCTGCGCTTTTAAACACAGGCAGAAGAGTGCCTGGAGGAGTTTTTTCCAAGCTGATTATTCTTTCTCTCAGTATTTACTCTGCAGTCGTTTTTTATTCCCGGTGATGATACCTTTCCCACATTGTTTAGTGACTCTGATAGACACTTGCCAGCTACCGTTTGTTTTGCAACTTGACAAATACTCCCCAGTTTCTTTTTGATCAGAGGAGATGGGTGGTAGTGAAGCAGGAGTTAATCGCTAATGTAGTGGAATATGAGCAGGACTGGACTTCAGAAAACAAACCAGGCATGGAAAAGGTACCACAAGGGAACAGTTTGCTACGTGAGGTCCCATCTGTTTCTGTTAAACTGGAGACAGATCTTAGCTCAGCTGCTTCTCATTGTCCCTTAGTTGATCTGGAATGGAGAGTTATGGTTTACAAACACACTGGTAACAATGTTTTCCAAATGGCATATGGCTTCACTAAACAGTCTAAATTTATTTTGTCTCATTCTTCCACTCTTGAACTGCTTTCCATTTATTACTGGATGTTTTTTTAGAGCCAGTGTTTTTGCTATTAAAACACAGTAGAGGTCATCACACCACAAAAAGGCTACAGCATCGCAAATAAGAAACTGGCTGGATGGTCGCACTCAGAGTTGTGGTCAGTGTCTCGATGTCCAAGTGGACACTGGTGATGAGTGGCATTCCACAGAGGTCCATATTGGGACCAGTGTTGTTTAACGTCTTTGTCGGAGACATGGACGGGGGATTGAATGCACCCTCAGCAAGTTTGCTGATGACACCAAGCTGTGTGCTGTGGTGGACATGCTGGAGAGAAGGGATGCCATCCAGAGGGACCTGGGCAAGCTTGAGAGGTGGGCCCGTGGGAACCTCATGAAGTTCAGTGAAGCCAAGTGCAAGGTCCTGCACGTGGGTCGGGGCAATCCCAAGCACAAATACAGGCTGGGAGGAGAATGGATTGAGAGCAGCCCTGAGGAGAAGGACTTGGGGGTGTTGATGAGGAGCTGAACGTGAGCTGGCAATGTGTGCTTGCAGCCCAGAAACCAACCCTGTCTCAGGCTACATCAAAGAAGCATGACTGGAGGGGCAAGGGAGGGGATTCTCCCCCTCTACTCTACTCTCGTGAGACCCCACATGGAGTACTCCATTTAGCTCTGGGGCCCACAACATGAGAAAGGCATGGACTTGTTGGAGCGAGTTCAGAGGAGGGCCATGAAAATGGTCAGAGGGCTGGAGCACCTCCCGTATGAGAACAGGCTGAGAGAGTTGGGGCTGTTCAGCCTGGAGAAGAAGGCTCCGGGGAGACATCAGAGCAGCTTCCAGTGCTGAAAGGGGGCTACAGGAGAGATGGGGAGGGACTCTTCATCAGGGAGGGCAGTGATAGGACAAGGGGTAACAGTCTTAACTGAAAGAGGGGAGATTTAGATTAGATATTAGGAAGAAGTTTTTTACTCTGAGGGTGTTGAGGCAGTGGCCCAGGTTGCCCAGAGAAGCTGTGGATGCCCCATCCCTGGAGGGGTTCAAGGCCAGGCTGGATGAGGCTTGGAGCAACCTGGGCTGGTGGGAGGGGTCCCTGCCCATGGCCGGGGGTGGAACTGTAATGTCCTTTCCAACCCAAGCCGTTCTGTGACTCTATGAAATCAGCCTTTGCATTGATATTCCCCTGCTTCTGGTTTGGGGATCTGTGTATTTTGTGTAACTTGTGCAATTGCCAGTGCCCCGAGGCCTCCCAGAGATCCAGTGATGATGCATCTCATATTTGCTGTATCACTCAGATTGGATGCTTTAAGACACAAAGCCACAGGACTGAGTTTCCTGAACAGTAAGTTTAAATCAATTTCTTTTAACAGTGATTGTTTACATGTTTGAGTTGTGTGGACTCCCTTGGAGCTTGCTGTTTTTGCTAGGGAGGAAAACCTTCCTGTGGTGCTGGCGTGGGGGAGGAGAGGGTCACTCTTGCACTGAACACAGCAGCAGCAACTCACTTCTGCTCTTTGCAACTTCAGGATCGCTGAGTAATGTCGCTGAGAGTGCCACTAATAGCATGTGATGGAATCTCACTGCTGTTTTGGAGTGTGTTGCTACAAGTTGTGTAAATAGAGTAAATTATACTTTCAGCAGTAACAGCAGGAAGTATCGTGGAGCTCTGTAACTGCAGAACAAAGATTTAAACCTTGGGGTTGCTAAGCTTAAAAGAAGATTGCTTAGGGCCACCTTGATAGCATGAAGTGAATCTGCTCTGGTGTTTAGGAAAAGGTAATGAAAGAAAGGTGTTTAATTAGTGGATCAGTTTAACCATGCAGTCATTATTATTTTAAGCACATTTTTCCCCCTAGAATGTGGACACTATAGGCATAGTATGTTGAAATGTACCTTTTCAGGAAGAGTTGATTGTTGTACCTTGTAATATGGAAAGTCAGCCAAGCAGTTTATAAGCTTTTGTCTTATGGAAAAATGATGTAGTAGTTACGCTGTTTTTTAAAGTGAGAAAAGCTGCATATTTATTTTTCCAGCATCCTCTAGCAAATACTCCAAGTCTACGTATTTGGAATCTCTGGAGAGATTTCCTAAAACAGTACTGGCAGAGCACTCTAGAATTTGAAATGTTGTGGAAAACTTCCCTTCTCATCGGTGTTGTCCTTGGAGATGGGCTAAGCATGAAGGAATGGTGCTGCTTATGGTTTGATCTTTGCTATGAAAATAGACAGGCTATGAAAATGGACTTTTTTGGTTACTTGTGGTCCCTCCCAAAGTGATAATTTATTTTCTACTTTTCTACTTTTCGTGTTGTCTAGGTGTAATATTGACTTTGGACCATTCAGGCGTCTTGTAGAAAGTCAAATACAAGGAAACACACAGGTGAAGTTAGTACTGAGCAGGATGAAGGACACAAAGGACAAGGGAAGAGCAGTCAATCTTTGGTTCTGGTGTTGGGATCCTGGAGCTGATGGCTTATTCCCATCATCTAGCGTCAGAAACCCAGTGATGTGTTTTGACATCTAGTTTCATATGTGAAAAGGGATATGCAGAATATATTTGAAAAAATATTTTCCTTCTCCAAGTGCTCACGGAGCTCTGTTAAGAGACGTGGTTGCTTACCACCTTTATTCATATAAATCATGTAAAGCTGGTTTACCCAAACAACCTGCTCTGTGTGTTGTTGCTTAAAAATGAAATAAAAACCTAAACCATTGAAAGCTGGGGAACAAAAAATGCTTTTGAGTTGGGCAGCAGGGATTTTTTTAATAAAAAAACCAATGGATGAGTGATGATAAGCTCAGAACCGTCCATCTCTATAAGCGCTGTTAGCTCAGAAGTGTTGCAAATCTGTTGCCCATCTTCTCTTTTTCCTTGGATGTCCCAAGCAGTGTCAGTCACAAATATAAATAGAGGCTGTCAGACTTCTTTTCCTAATCTTCTGGAAAGTTGGACAGAAGTTTAATTAAAGTGAAATGTCTTTTATCTGACAGAGAGAGAAGTGCTAGCTTTTTGATAGGCTTTATGAGTTATTTTGTGATCAAAAGAAGCACTTAATGTCTAATATAGGACAAGGTAGGGATTTTTTTTCTTCTCTTGTTCATCTATATGGCATGTGGCACCTTGATTTATATGTGGAGGTGTGTGTGTACCTAATACCAGACAAATGTTTATTCACAGTGCTTCAGGGCAATATTAACTGCGGGCAGGTTCTGCATTCATTTATAGAGTAATATTATGAAGAAATGACTAGTAGGTATTGCTTTTTCTGTTCCCCAAGTTAGATCTTTCATGCATTTTTGTACCAAAAGGCAGTTGATGGTGTCCCATTAAGTGACCAGTCTACTCCCTTCAGATAAACCTATTCAAGTAATGAGCTTCCAGAACAACATCTGGTTATTCATGACTCTAATTGGGTAGATACAAAGGTTTTCTAATTTTTTCTATCATATAGTTAGCCCCTAGCAGAAAATAGGAAGACAAAAAATAATTTAGCTAAGACATTGACTTATGCTTCCAATTCGAAAAAACGTGGGATTTTGCCCAGACCTTTGCTTTCCATGATTGTGCCATTTTTACTCTGATTTCCTGAGGAAGTGAGGTTTATTACTGTGCTTTGTGCGTGTATGTAGATGAGACTCTCTGTGCCTACCCTGCACTTTTGAACTTGCTGGTTGTGTTCTGTCAAGTTTGGCAGATGGCAGAGGTCTCAAAAATACTAAATTCCATCAAGTTTAAGGAAAAAAGGTCTCCAGCTCCAGGAGAGACATCTTGGTGCAACGAGAGGTCATGCCCTGTTAGGTATCAGAGCCCTGCAAGCAAAAGACCCTCTTAAATGTCACATGGACAGTAAGGCTCTTGGCGGAGATCACGCCTCCTTAGCTGCTGCTCGTTGAGCCTTGAGACTGGCAGTGAGTGAACACTATTCTGATACCACAGTAGTATCACAGTCTGTAATTTCTGCTACAACATGTTTTCAAAAGGCTCATGGCTCAGCTGTGGTAATGTTGTTAGCATCGCTATCGTTTTCATGCTGTTGGGATGAGAGATGGAAGCCTGCTTGAGTCAATGTTCACCTTTGGAGAGAGAAATCCTTAGGAAGCCAGGCAATTTTGGTTTCTGAAGCTCATGGAACTAATCTCTTTTTGTGTTTAAAAATATATAGAAAAAGCCAAAAAAGCAGCCTACGGGGACAGACTCAGCTGCAATTGTACCATCTTTTCTGTCTGGAGATCTGTGGAAACTGCATAGTGCAAAACGAGTAAAAATACTGGTTTCTTACCTGATACTTGACTGTGCTTCTTGGAGAACATTCAAGGAGAATGTGTGGAATGCCTCTGTTCAGTGCTCTGATCACTTTTAATGATTAAAAATATTGTAGAAACTATTTACCTCCATTATTTTTTTTTTTTTTTTCTTCTTCTTCTTGTTCCAGGATTGTGATTGACCCTTATTGTTCCTACTAGCATCCCTGATGTTTCTGCATCTTTTATTACTAGAATGAATAATAGCTTTCATTTGTTAGTGCTCCTCTGGAGATGCTGATTCAGCATTCCCTCGGGTGTCTAGGTAGCAGTGTGTATTATTAACCAGAAAAATGTGTAAAAAATAGTCAGTTAATTTCCCAGGAAGCATAGAGTGTTCTTGATGGTGTGTTGTGCAGCAGACACTTCATGTTTCAACACAGAGCTGCATTGTAAGAGTTATGTAAGGAGAAGTCTGCCTAGCATTTCTTCAATGCATGGCTCACATTTACATTATAAATCTTTCACTTCTGTGAGACTAGAATCCTAAAAATCCTAGTTGAAATAGATGTATGTTAATACTGGTCGAGAGTTCTCAGAAACTAGAATGAATATTTAGAATTATTGAAGTAATTTGAAATCAAACTTATTATCTAGTCTCATTATTCATATTATTTCATTTTTAGCGGAGTGATGCTGTGATCAAATTAGTGATTTACATGAGGCTGATGGGCCAAAGGAAGAGTGCCCCACATCCGTGTTATATTGGAGATACGAATACAAAGGGAGAAATTATAATCTCAGCTATGCAGCAGGCAGCAATACAAAAATATTCTACTTTGAAACCAGTACTGTTATGTAAAATCTTGAATTCAGCCTGTTGCCATGCTTTGTAGAGAGCTCTGGGAGTTGTAGTGCATTAAGATTTCCAGTGCTTAAGGATTTGTCTTTTATTGCTTCTGCAATGTGGCAGTAAGCCTTGAAAAATGTTATATGAGTTGGAACAAGGGGGGCCCTTCGGTTGGGTAATGTCTTTAGAATCAGTCTTGAAGACGTAAGGATGATCCCATGGATAAGGCAGAAGAATATGGCCTGAGAGCTCTGGATGTAGTTTCTGGAGAAGGTTTGTGTTTGCTTACATTCTGTGAAGTCACTTAACACAGTGAATGACCCGAGTTTCTCATATTCTCACATGCAGGTCCAGAAGGCCACATGAATGAAACCAAACATCTCTACTCCATATATCCTCTCTGGTCTGCACCTAATTCTTTTCAAGGCAACTAAAATGCATTCTTTCCTATCTCTCTGTACCTGTTAAGATATTTTTTTTTTTTTGTTCCCTTCTCCCCCGGAAGACATCCATTTCGTCCCATAGTATCTTAAAATTATAGTACTGACCATGGCTCTTGAATTGTTCCTTTGAATTGTTTTATAAGTTGTCAACGGTCAAACAAGGTTGCGTATAACCATTTTGTCTCTTAATTTGTAATGCTAGAACTGCATTATAGCTTTTCTGAGCAGTCATGAGAAGCAAGAGGAAGATTAGTGGCAAAATGCAGAATGGATTTTCTGTCTTTTTACACTCATGTACCTGAATATCTGCTGTAGCTGCCGTAATAAGAGGTATCAAAGACTATGGATTTTTCTGAAGTATTTTAGGGTACTGTTTTTATTGTTTATTTTAAACAGATTAATGGTTTCTCAGTGCTTTGGGGACAGTGGGGACCACCAGAATACACGGAGGTATTTTACCAAGGTAAACAGGGATTCTGTAGGATTTTGTAACTCCTGGGAAGCAGTGTCAGTTGAAATACTGCACAGAGTATGGTTATGTCTGAAAAATAGATTTTCTTGGCTGAGACGTCTCAATCAGTTGATCATATCTGCTTGTGAACTTTGTTCAGATCTATAGCTAATTGCTTATTTAACAGTTTCTCACCTGGATCACATCAACTCTACCATACGACTTCTTCAGCCTGCTATTATTGGTATTTGCATTAGGTATTTTCATTTTAATATTCTCTGTGTCTGCATGTCTGCACATGGGAATGTATAGACCATGGTGCGATATGGTAAATGGAGGAAATACTGTAAGTATATAGCTTTTGGTGGGGGGAAGGCATTTTAAGTTATAAATATTTTTCCTAGGGTTAAAGTTTTATCATCTCTACAAAAGACACACTGCTTTAAAAGTTTAATTAAAAATAAAAAGTAAGCTGCCTTGTCTTTTTTAGCTGTGTAAGGCAAAAAAAAAAAAACTTGTCATAAATTGCAGTCAGTCCCCCCCTCCCCAAAGCAGCTTTCTTTTGCTGCTTTGAAAGTTAAATGACTAATGTGCATAATTTATTTGAGCATCTGTGCTAAAAACTTGCATACCAAGTTTTAGTTCAATGTGATCAACAATGGCGAAAATTAGGATTTATCATGGAAATGCTGACGGATGTGAACATGTGTAGGCTAAACCGGTGCCTGACAAACCTTCTTATTGTGCAATGCTAATGGTGAAACACATTTTTTTCCCTGCTGTAATTGCAATCCCCCCCACCCCCCTGCTTAATTTTCTCCTTTTCAGATTTGGTGGTTTTAGTTGCAGTTTGTATTTGAATTTCTGCTTTTTCTGGAGTCTGCATAAATCCTCCTAAGTTGCCTTGTGATGTTTCTAAGCGTAAGACACCCTGAGCTTTCTGGGTGAGCGAGGGGAGGATGAGCATCCTGAGATCCAGCTGGTGCTTTGCAGTACCGGGCTCAGGACGGAAGATGGTGCCGGCAGCCTTGGCAGCTGCTCTGCCTTCCCTCCCCTCCTCCTCCACCTCTTCTGTCTTGCACAGCCAGGGTGCTGTCACCAGGATTATAAATTCTGGAGCCAATTAGCTAAAAAATGTTACAAGTGAAAGGAAAGAAACGAAAAGCTGCCGAATATCTTGGATGTGAATATGCCTGTCTCAGAAACGCTTTCAGTGGAGAGCTCAGATGTAGCCTTCTGCCACAGCTCTGGTGCAGCTTTCGGTGACGCATCAGACACTTCTGAGGCATCTGGTTGAGGAAGCAGTGGTTGGTTTGGAGGAGTCAAGCACAGGGAAACAAGGCAAGGCCTTCTTAGGAAATTGTGCTGATAATATAAGGTCTTCTGCTAAACGTTGGAAAGATCCTGAGGGTGCGTTTATGCCTTGGCAGTGTTTTCTTCCTTTCTCCATCCTGGTCCACAGTATTTCTTGCTGAAGCAAATTTCTTGGGTTTTTTTGTTTGTTTGTTTTTTGGTTTTTTTTTCCAGTTCTCCAAATCAGAATGATTGCTGAGTTCTTGCATGGACATCACAGAGGAGAAATGGGTTTATAGTCGGTTCCTCTCTCTCTGTCTCTCTTTTAAGACAGTAGTCAGTGTTTTCTGGCAATAGTGGTGCTCTGTTGCTTAGAAGAAATTCTGACAATTTCTCGGTGCAGTCATTCTTTTGCAGGAATGTGTCACTCCTTAGGAAAGGGGATGGGGTAGAGTTGGAGATGGGTTCAGGAGAGGTGGTTGGCAGCTGGTCCAGTTATTTTGTTGCTGGTGACTGGGTATTTTATTTTTTTACTTCAGCCATACAAGAAAGACTGTAGTAGGATCTGACATTTAGAGGGCCCGTTGGGGCTGGATGCTTGGTCAGAAGGCTTAGACATTGTACTCTGTTAGAGTTCAGAACAGTGTTCCAGCAAAATGTAATTTCCTTTCTGTCATATTTTATGTATGGACAGTTTTTACATATTTTCAATATTTAAAACAATGTTCACATATTCATAAGTTTTAAAATATGTTCTCACTGTTAAGAGATGGAAATCAGTAAAAAAACACACAAAAAATCCCAACAAAACCCCCCACAACAAAACCCCCTAGCTTTCCTTTTATTCAAGCAACAAAAATCAAATTCTTATGAGTGAAATAACTACTGAAGAGGCTTTCTGTTTCTCAGCCAGAAAAAGCTTTTGAAATATTTATGGAAATAAACCAAAATGTGTCCCTTTCTGGCTGTACAAATAAGGGATTATCAGATCTAGCCCATGGCAGCTGCAGTACATAGCGTCAAAAGTATCTACTACTAATAAAAGAGTGTATGCTTTAAGAAAATGCAGTGAGGTTGTGGGTTTTTTTTTTTTTTTTTTTTTTTTTTTTTTAATGAGCCTATACTGACAAAGTATATCCGTGGGTTATCCTAATGGAAAAAAAAAATCCTTCTTGCACTGGAGGTAACAATTGTCATCACGGCAAGGCATGAATTGACTCTTGGAAACCAAATGTATCACTCATGTTGATGCATGTTTATCTACTTAAAGACTAAGACTGAAGTCGCTTCATAGCCTTGTAGCTGGAAGTGTGGAGCAGTGTTGCTTGCATCCACTCCACTTGAAAGAATCCCAATCCTGTGCACCAAGGATAAAATTGCAACAGAGATTGTTGGTCTGTGTCACGCTCCCAATTTACTGAGTGAACTTGCTCATCTGAATCTTCCGCTTTGGTTTTCATTCTACAAATCTTGCACCGGTGTAAGAAATGGAGCTTGCTGAAGTCAGAGTGCATTTTGATCATTCACAGAAGAATCAGCAAAGCGAGGTTTGTGGGGAGAAGTAATACCTTTTATTAGAGCAGTTGATAGGATTAGAAGACAGACACGCATTTGGGCACCCAGCCAATGCTCAGATCTGATATAGCAGCAAAAGCCTTCAAGTTAAATGCAGGCTGAGAACAAGTGGTTTGGGTTTAACTTGATTGATCAATTAGACAATTTGAGAGAGAAGGTAGTGGGCACGTGTGGAAAGGTGGGGCGGCAGGTACGAGATAGAAGAGATGAAAGGGCTGTTAGCATCTGTGGGAAAGAGAGACTCTGTCTAAATTGTTCTGATACATGACCAGGGTTTGGATGCTTTGATAAGATAAAGAATGAGTAGTATGAGCTTTCTCCATATAGAAGGAGCTTGGAAGCAGATAGTGTGTGTCCCAGTTTTGCTGGAGCCATATACCAGCAGATGCTGTATTTTACTGACTCAGCACTGGTATGTCAGGCTTACAATGAAGGGGCTAGAACTTCAAATTTCTATTAACCTAAAATATTATTTTTATACTGTTAATAAAATAATTATATTGTTTGAGTTATCTCCTCTGGGCACTCAGCTGCAGCAGCAAGTCTAAACCTGCCGTTACAATGACTGTTCAATGAGTTTTGCTTCATTTGTCCCAATGTGTTCTAGGATAAAGCGTGTTTCCTGAGATGCGGTGTTTCTACGTCTTGTGCTTGAGTACTGTGAGCTGTGCTGATGATGGGAAAGGCTAGCTGTAGATACCCAGTGGTGTGTTGGCGTTCGTGGCAAAATCTGTTCTCAATTTTGAGTAACCATTTGGACCTAATAGGATGGCATAACATGGCTTGTTTCTTTTTTTTTTTAAACTGTGTCCTATTTAATAAAAGTGCACCTGCTGCTGTGTTACCTAGTATCATTATGTGAAGTGTAGTGCACAGCTATGGGGGGTAAGTCTCTAACTCGCTTATTTAATACAATACCTTTTAACAGTGTATTTGTCAGATTTTTTTTTCTTGCCTGATTACATCCAAAAGTAAGATAGAAAGAACTGTGATTATAAAAAACAAGCAACAGTAAGATAACCTAGGGCAAAGTGGTGCCTAAAAATACTTGATGTTTTTAAGCTAATTACATTTTATATTGCCAGTGACCTTTTGGGAACCTTTCATTTGCATGGATTGCAGATGCCTCCAAAGAAATGCCTTTATGCAAAGAGAAAATGCATTCCAGTCGTCTCCTCAAACCCAGAACTTTTCAGAACTTCATAACGTGCTTGTTCTGAACTGCGGGGAGAGCTTTGACTATTGGAGAAGACAAACACCCCGGCTGTGTCATCTTACAAGGCTGCTTCTTGAAGATAGGGCTTCTGTGTATAAACAGCGACATGGGGACATTCTTGAACTTACAGAGGAAGTATTCATTAATACTTGGAGGCAGAGGAAACTTGAAATTCATTCTGACTCCCTTGGGAAATTTGTGGCTCAGCGGCAAACTTGTGAATGATGAAATAGGGACCTTGTTTCCAATGTACCTGCCAAGTATAAGGCAGAAATTGCTCAGGTTTTGCAAGCTTTTAATTTGTATTTTTAAATTTTTGTCTTGAATTAGTTACTTCACCTCTTCCCTGAATTAATGCTGAAGGCCTTGAACTGAATATAGGAGAGTGAGGCTGGGTGAGGTTTTAGTAGTTTCTCTTTTACCATCCTCTGGAGACTTGTCTCATTCTTGAATGAGAACTGAACAAGAGAGAGGGGTAGTTGTAGCTCTGATGGATAATGTCACTGTCATTGAGGCTGACAGAAGTTCCAGTGTCCATCTCCTTGTAAACCCGGCAGTCCTGGTCAGACAGCCTCAGACTTCATTGGTTTTGATGTTTTAAAAATAAAGTGAGTGGCTTCTTTTGTTAACGTGTACAGACTTTGAAGAAGTTCCTCATGTCCCTAAAGAACTGAATCAAGCCAAGGAGTCAGGGTAGATGCTGCCACGTGTGATCAGTCAGGCTAGTTTTTAGTTCATTTTTTCCACAGCACATCAAAAGAGTAAGTTCCTTCTCTAGTTACCTTGCTTCAAAGAGGCAGAAGACCAGCATTGTCTCTGCTGCAAGATATTAAGCCACATTCTAGAAACATGCCTGCTTTAGAATAGTGCTTTGGGGCTCAGGGATTTGAATTCCAGAAGAAGAGGTTTTTTGTTAACCGTATCTCCAAATACAAAACTTTACTGTAGCAGAGGTAAGTGCTAAAGTGAGGCTGGCTGTATCCAATGTGATTCCTTCTCTGGAATCTTTCTAACCAACCATCTGAATCGCCATCTGCCCAAGAACCAGGTGTTTCATTGTTGTGTTTCTATTTAAAAGAGAGAAGAATTGGAGATGTCAGAAAATCCATGACACTTTGCTGGTTGTTACTGATAGAGACGCCATTTACGTATTCCCATACTGTGTACTCATCACTGTGTCAGGAGAGGCTTATGTGAGGGTCAGGTGGACTACTGGAAATTTGGGACAACAGAAGTCCTACAGCAGAGACAAAACAGGACTTGTAAAACCATTTTTCTTACAAGGATGCTCATGGTATGAGTTATGTATGTCTGCTCTGTGTTTACACCTGGCCTAGACTGGATCCTCTCTGAAGCACAGTAAATGTTATCTACATTCTTTCTAAGTGTGCAAGGAAATGTGTTTCTGCTTATGGTCTATAATGTAGGGCTTCTGGAAAGCATTAAAGCTGCTTAAGGTAAACAGGATGAGGGAGAGGCTGGATGGAAGTTGAGAGACCTGTGTAGGAATGGGCTGCAGAGAAATACTCAAAACTCAGTGGACCTTTGGAAGCAATTTTGTTTCCAGCTCTGGTTCTGACTCAGGACTTCTGTGTGATATTGAGCAAGTCACTAATCTGTCCTCTGGCTTGTGGAAGTGATAGCTAGCAAGGCTTATGATAATATTTACTAAAGCATATCTTTGTCACTGCTTGTGCAGGGCCGTCCCAAAGTGCAGTTCATGTCACTTGCAATTCCTAAAGCTTTTGCCTATGCCCCAAACAGAGTTTACAAATTCTGCTTAACATCAACATGTTATAAAGCAGGTAAATTTTGTTTCACTTCAATCAGCTTTGTATCCCATTCATTAAAAAGCATCCTGTTAAGAGAACTGGGGGAACAATCCTAAGAGGAAGAAGCTGGCATTATTTTTGGTTCTGGAATAGACTACTACGAAAAGAGACCCTGCCTTAGTCTCCTGTACAGCTCCTGCTTGTACTGCAGGAGAGACAGAGGGACAGCAATAACTGTGAGAACAGCTTTGTTTTGGCACTACAACAAGAATTTGTTATGACAGTCAAAGTTTTGCTTCAGTGTGAATTTGCTGGTTTGCCTTATGTATTTTGATGGTATGTATGAAGTGAATGAGAGAGTAGGTAAGGCAGGAAGAAATAGAGAGCAATCTAAAAATCATGTGTTCCATCTTCTGCAGAAAAGGGGTGGAGTGTGAAGTGAAGAGAGAAAGTACGTCATTACTGCAAAACCAGCTGCAGCTGAGCAAAACCGTGTATGGGAGATGAGTAAATCATCAATATTTGAGATAACCACTTTTATAAACAAATTTCAGAAAGCGAGAATGAAAACCTGAGGAAACAATGCAGAAGAGTGAGTCTGTGTGTGTGTTAATGTCCCTTGAGCCCCTAGCAGGCAGGAGAAAAGGTTGTTTGAATTTTAAATTGATTTAAATTCCTTTTGATTTTGCAGTCCGTGCCTGTTCTGTGTATATTGTCCCTGGAATGTGAGCAGAGGATGTTTAAGACTCCCTTATCTTTATGCTTGGCTAATTTTATTGTCCTCCCATATTTTCTAGCTGTAAATATTGCAGACTTTATTACATATAAACTGGTTTTAATATAGTAGGTCATAAAAATGTAAGAAGTGAGAGGCAGTGTCCACTGCAGTGATGTTTTTAGTGCAGGGAGGATGCTTGCAAGTACTGAAAGGCTTAAACTGAAACTGTAGGATTATCTGCTTAGTGAAGACAGTTCAGAAATAAAAAAACCTGTCACAGCTGAGAATGAATTTCATTGCTAAAAAATTCCTCCTTTTCCTTTCATCTGAGGAGCTGGTTTACACTTTGAGGCATCAGTCCAAATGTGAGGAGAGGAGGGAGGCTCTGTTTCCTTCCTTTTCATAAAAAGGTTCAGCTAGTTATTATATCTATAGCTATTATATGGTATAGCTGAGACCCTTCATAGCTGACTGCTCATTTTTAACCAAGAGCTATGAATGGACCCGTCTTTACAACTTCTGAGCTACAAGAGACATATGCATGTAGTGGGGCTATTCCTGCAAGCTCTAAGCCATCAATAAGCATTTTTTGCTTTACGAAAACCATTGGAAGCTTGTTCACACCTTCCTGCCTGGCTTAAACACGGACCCTTGCTAGGGAAGGGTTATGCAAGCAAACTCTCTGTACTCAAGGGGTTCTCTGCTCAGCTCAGGGCTGGGTTACAAATGTAGAGATAAGGAGCAGTCCTAGTTTTTCTGTTAATTGCAGTTATTCTTTCTGCAACTCACAAATCTTTAAAAATATTATTTTATAAATCTACTTCCAGGACGTCACTCCTGCTGCATTTTAAAGCTAAAAGAGCTTGGGAAGATAGGCAGTTACTGGAGGATGGTTCCATGGATATATTTAACTTTAACTGTTGAGTATTTGGCTTTGAAACTTCCGTCAGAGAGTGGCAAAGCTGGTCTCTGTGATCTCCACATGGGTCAGAACTTCATTTAATACCTTTTGACATTAAAACTGTTTGAGAACTGGTGCCTGTGGTATTGTCTGTTAGTTCTGATTTCATCACAGCTTAACAGATAGTAAATGTTACTGTAAAATGTTTATGATGATTCCTGCAAGTGACAACTTCAGTTCCCATGTCACAAACTCGTATCTCTTGGCAGCTGCTTTATACCAAGTTCCACATTCAGCACAAACTGAGAGCCACAGAGGAAACAGACTGAGGAAGCTTTCTTGGAGCCTTTCCCATATTAGAACAGGGACTATTTGTTTTTCTGCTTCTGTTTAAAACAAAACAAAAAACCAAACCAAAACAAAAACTAAATAAAAAACCCCTTAATCCATCAGAATTATTAAACCAGTGCCCATTTGTCTTAAATGTCACAAATGGGGAACGGTGTAAAACATGGTGTCTGAGGTATGGTTAGCATGTTAGAATACTCTGTCCACTAACCTGAAGCCTCAATGTAAGATTTAATGACTTTACAGGCTGCCGGTAATGTCCATGATAAATAAGTCTGCTTTTTGTTTGTGCAAATAATTTAGTGGTCATAGAATTTGGATATAGAACTGCATTAAATAAAATTATTCTAATAATTGCTTTATTGCATCTATTCAGTCATTCTGGGAGCCAACACAGATTTGTTTTGGAGTGTGCAAAACAGGTATCCTATCGCTCATTCAGCTTTGTCCACATCTAAACCAAATATCTGAATAGCTAATCTTTTCCTTCTTTTAAACCTGCATTATTTTCCTGCTGCTTCTTGATTTCTGCAGCAGAAATAAATAAATTAAAAGATATAAAGCCTTGCACTGTGTGCGTTTTTGTGTAAATTCTGCACCGTGTTGCATTTGGATTCTTGTACCTTTAACTGTTGATTTGAAGATAATGGGAAGGAAAGGTGCCCAATTTGCTGCTCTTTAAAACTTCAATTTTTTTCTGTTCTAAAGGCTTGAAACTTGTTTTTTTTTAAACATTCAGGTCATGCCTGTCATATTTATGGATGATGATGTTTGACTAGAAAAATCAGTAAATTTATGATGTAACTTATAAATAGATGAAACTTCAACAATTTGGTTTTTTTTCCTGATTACACCTATTCTTCAGTGTATTTTAGTATGACAGTTCACAACTGAATGAGTTAGAAAGAAACCTGTCCTTATTACGAGGGAGCCTTACATCTCTTCAAGATTGACATTCCACCCAACAGAACAGCATCATGATGTTGCATCTCAGGAACGCAAAAATAATCACCCCCCCCCCAGCGTTTAAAGTCAACAAATCTTTCTATTTGCTTTCATTTTTTGCTGACACCGCTGTTTTATTAAGGTTCTTCTCTGTAAGTATGAAGGTTGGTAATTTACTATGAAAATTGTTTCTGAAATTATGAAAATCCACACCTAGGAACTGGTAGTTTAGAGAAATCATCAAGTGTTGTAAGACTTGTGATAACAGTAGTCAACTTTTTTATTTATATGGTGTAGTTTTTTTCCTTTAAGTAAATATGATACAGTTTCTTAGAGAAAAATATTCAACTTTTTGATGGTATCTGAAGCATTCTCTTACACGTACAAGTGTTGTTAAGGTTTCTAATCTTATATTTGAGATACTTTTGTCACAGAGGATGGCCAGCTTACGTGGCTTGATAGACTTGTCTCTAAATAGTTCTGTAATTTAGCAAAAAATCCTCTTTTTGGAGAGTGTGTCCTTGCAAATGTGGCGACAAAGGAAAGCTAAAACCTCCTTTTCTGGTGCTGGATGTTTTGAATTTTAAGCAGTGACTTGTCCAGCCAGCTGTGAGGTCTGGTGTGTTCCCACTTTGCCCAGCTGTCCTTCTGGCATGTCTCTCTGTGTAACACTAGGCTCTGCTAAGCAGAAATCTAGTGTGAATTGGAGAGGAGTCAATCAATCCACCACCTGGATTCTTACCTTCTTCTCTTCCTGGCACCCCCAACATTGTCCACCCGAAAGGAGAAATGAGGCTTGAGTTAAGCCCAGGTGTGTATAAAAGGTACTAAAATTATGTCTTTTCCAGCATGTATTTTGGCAAGCTGAATTAATGTGCTTTACTGCTCCACAGTGGAAGTCACAGATTTCACTCAGGCTCTTTTCATCTGTCTTCAAATTATGTTCACAATTCCATTTTTTCTTTTTTTTCCATTACTTTCTTTTTGTCCTGTTGGTTTTTTTAGCCCTTCATCAGTCCCATACAACTTAAAGGTCTGCAATACCTTATACAATCTCTTTGAAATAAACTATCTCATGTAGAAATTGCCAGCGGGGAGACCACTGGGTACCACGTAGCATTCTTTTCTCTGCTGCACTGGGTAATGATTTCCTGGTTCCAGGATCAGGAGATTAAAATTCTGGTGAGAGGATTTGCCCCCTTCCTCACTCAGCAAGGCCCCTGTGCCGGTGCTCAATCACTTCTTCTGCAGCAGCAGGAGCAGAGGTAATGCAATACTGTGGTCATTCAATCAGAGGGAGAAATGCTTTAATCTCTTCTATTCTGTCTGATAAATGCTTTCTTCTTTGTTCTGAATTCAGATCTCTAGTGTTCCTATTGTTGCAGGGATTGGGGTGAAAAGAGATCATCCCGTCCAGTTAAGTGTTCAGTGATGATGCCTTCCTTTATTCCCAGAGGTGCTTTGATTTAGTGAGAAAAATGCAATTGTGGGAAGGGCAGAAAAAAGCATAGGGAAGAAGGTGGGACAGTCTGGTAAATCCCACCGCAGTTTGTAATTTCCCTAAAACAAGGGCAGCTTGTGTGTTGTGAGTGACTTTGGTTTGCAAAAGCACAGCAGAGATCAGAGCAGCTTCTGCTTCAGCGTGTGGGCTTTGCTCTGAATGGTCGGGATGCTCCATATTAATTTGGCAGGTGAACTTCTGGCCTGTGCAGCCACTTCCTTTCTTGTGGGAGCCACAGGAAAGTGATGCTGCGGTCACATCTGATGCCAAGCAGGGCTGGAGGGTTGGGCAGCTCCCTAAGGGATCTCTGATTTTGACCTATCTGTTCCTCTTCACTGCAGCAGTTGCACAAAAATGTGATGGATGAGTATCGACTTTGCTGCTTTATTTTGCTCCCTTTGCTATATTGACATGAGTTAATAGGGAAGCAGCAGAAGACAGACTCGGTACAAAGTGGAAAGAGATTTTATGTCAATAGGGATTGTAAGATAAGAAACATGGCATTAAGGGTGAATACACAAGAGAGTTAATAGCTAACCAAGCAACTCGATGTGCCTACAGGAGAAAGACGGAGACCCAGAGCCGTAAACACTTTTTCGACAGAAATATGTTTTCTTGTTTTGTGTGATGTGTTCTGTGATACTAGTCATTGGATTTGTCTCAGTGCTGTCAGATTGCTGAAAGACTGGGGTTGTTGTCTGTTATAATGCTGTTATAATGTTTCATAATGTTGGCTTTATGAGTTTTTGCTTGATTACTTGATCATACTATTAAAGGAGAGAGTCTGCATTTTAAATCATTGTACTAGGTCCATATGCTCCCTTGGTTTGTCCGTGTTAAAAGTGGAAATGAGTGTGCTAAGTGAAATTTAAGCTTGAAGGTGATTGGAAGTGGAAGGCAGAACAAATTATTATTGAGTAATAATAGTTCACCCAGACCCAAAAGGATGTAGCTCATTTAAGCTACTTAATAAATGGAATGTATATTTGAGAATTTTAAACCAGTTTGTAGTGAGTAAGGAGCCCACTGGAAAGATACTGTCTGTATACCCAGATGAAGAAAAATCATTTTAGGTGTTTTTGTGTTCAGTGGTTCAAAAAAAAAAAAAATTCGGATATGTAGCAGTAGTTTGAAAGGCTGAAGAAATACTCTCATTGGTATCAGGAAATGATTTGAACATCTTAAAATAAGTGATGTACTGCCGCTTTGCAATGCATTGTTGGATCCTTCGAATGTCACTGAATTACAGAAAGGAGACTGCCAGGGGCAAGAAGCAGCCCTGGATAACAAATTGCAGCCGGTATTTGGAAACTAGCTAAATATATGTTCACTGGATGATGAAAGGAGACTCTTAGTATCTCTTATAATTATGAAAGAGATGAGTTGTGCTGCTGGCAAAGTTATTTAGATGGATTTACAGTTGAAAAATGAGTAGTTTAGTTAAATATTGGAAAGATAGAAATGAATGAGAGTGCTTAGACCAAGTTAGATTATGCATGGATGTGTGCTGTAGGTACGGGGAAAAGACTGTAATGGGTAAGGAAAGGTCTGTTTACTTGGAGAAGTTTTCAGTTAGCTTTTGTTTGAGAGTTATTTTTTTACGAGAAGGATGTTCTGTAATTTCCAGCTGATTAGTATTTGTGGCATTTTAATGTTCATTGAAAATGGGGATCTGCATACATTTCTAAAGGGGCCCTGCCTAGTTTGGCTCATAAAGCTTTTCTGTTTTTGCACTGGACTTGGGTGGAACTAGAGGAAGGAAAAAGCTTAATTCAGTGTACTGCAGGCCAAAACATTAAACCCATGCTACAGACAAATAATGACGTCAGCTGGAGAGAACCTTTTCTTTGTGATCTTCTCAGGAGAAGGGAAACAAAGGAAACTTCTTTCTCTTTTTGTTTCAGATCTCATTTTCCCTTTGGTTTAAACTCTTCATACCTAAACATGTAATAAATGCATTTCTGCCTGTTTGTTCTGGAAATACGAAATCCATTGGGGAAAGACAGAGTTACACAGGCGAGTGCCTTGGTGAGGACGCATTTGGCTCTGAATTTCAAATGAGATCCTGGCAAGTTGGCTTTACTAGCAGATACTTGCCTTTTTGGTTGCCTTTTGTCTTTGGAAAGCTTTTATTGCTGCTATTGAAACGGCATGTAGAAGTAGTGGGGGAAAAAGAAAAGGCTGGGGGAGACAGAGGATTTCTCCAGATGTTAAATGTATTTGAAGAAAGCGCAAAAGTCCCCCTGCACGGTGTTTCTCTCGTCTGTGTTACTTCTGTAGTAATTAATATATCTATGATTAGTTGAGAAATAAAAATGATAAACAAATGTAAATGAAGAAAATAGGGAATGTATTGTCCATTTGCTAATGAGATTTTTCTAGAGCTCTCTGATCAGGATAACTGGAGATGAAAGCTTCAGTCAAGTCAGCCACAAGATGGCAAGCTAAATAGGCCAACTCTTAAAGCCCTCAGCACGGTTTCTTTTCCCCTATTAGTGTATAAATTCTCTTTCATGTTTTCTGGAGAAAGGTTGATATATTTCTGGTTTGTCTGACATATTTTGTTACCTCACTGTGGTAGAGATATACCTGACATTTCATATTGTATATTCTTCACGGTTCTTAAGTGGTCTGGTAATCTCAGTTACAATTTCTTGTCGTGTGTATAATAACTGTGTTGGAATGAGCTTTTTCTCATTATTACCCTTAGCTCTAAGTTGTGACCAAGTAATACAGAAATGATCAAGAATATATAGTGTTAAAATTAAACCGAAATTGCTTCAGTTACTCTGATAATCAACAAGGGCCAACACCTTTTTTAAAATGTTGAATGGAAAAGGGTAACAATTTAATGGTGGATGGCAGCAGGAAGCAATCTTACTGGTGCGTCTTCACTATGGCAGCAAGACTCAGATTTGGTGTAATTTTGGGCTGTTGCTGGTTTTGTCTTCCACCCAGGGCTAGTGTATGGCTGGGGAGCTTGGGGAGGTGCTGGTGATAGATACAGGGACAGCGGTTCTGCAGACATTGGAATACTGGCTGCCTTGCTGGAGAAGCAATGTGGTATGGCATGATGTCGATGTTGCATGGTTTTTGCTATAATGGTTCAAATTTTTTTTTACAGTTTTCATAAAAAAAGAACATTTTGGTCACTTTACATAATATGACTCACTAAAACATGACTGTACACTGAAGGTAGATCATATGAACACAACTTACAGGGCCGTGTAAAAGAAAAAATTAATAGACTGAACATGTGGTTTATTGTAAAGCTTGGGTATTCCCACAGATGGTCAGCTGGTGATGCTCAGAAATACGGCGTGTGTGTGTGCTTCTGTGAAACCTCCAGATGTTGAAAAAATAAACCTCTTTAGATTTCTTTGAAAATACTGTATTTCTGGTTTTATCTATTTACTGTTAGGCAAGACCAAAAATGTCAGTCAATAGTCAAAATGTTTCCTTCCTGTTCATTCTTGGAAGAAGTGTAAGTGCTGAATTTTGTTCTAGAGGAAGAGGAGAATTCTTTATAGTAGGCTTTTATTATAGCCACAGCATATTCCAACATTTTATCTGTTGTACATGTAAATTCCCTGTAAGAGCAAGGCTTATACTTGGGGCAGTATTTGCAGGATTAAGCATTGGTCTTGCTCCTCTTGGCACAAACTCTCCAACCATCAGTGGCCACCTCTTGGAGTTGGATGTTACGGGAAGTATTGGTAGCTGTGGCAGATGTTGTCCTCCACAAAAGAGCAGATGTGCAGTAGAAAACTCCAGCCTGTTGTTACAAGTGAGGTACATCACAGTTAATCCCGCTGTAGAAAGTCTTCATGGGTGGATGGAGGCTGTTCTAGCTGGAGATCAAGTCACTTTGGGGCCAACAAAAATGGTGAATTCAGAATTGAGGATTAGCAGTTTGGTCTGGAGTTCCCACAGACAGTCACTTTGCAGGTGTGTTGTCAGTAGTATTACAAACATTACTTTTGTTTCTAGTTTTGCATCTTTACCGAGTGTAAGGTGGCAAGGTACAGATTGGTTGATGATCAGAGTTCGAGTCAGCATAGCTGGAAAAAGCTAGTTCATTAAAAAAATACAAGAGTAGTGATTTTTATTGAAATCTTTGATCATGGCCAAACAGCTATTATTCATCTAAAATATCTTATCAAGGAAGAGTGTTGTAATCAGATTTCCTTTCATGCCTGCCGTCAGTTTTTGGGGTGTAAGCAAGTTCAAACAGAGGAGGCCTTGTGTGAGCTTCTCGTCGCTGCTCAATAGTCATATCTCAGTCCGTTGACTGGGACAACATAATTATTTGATTTGTAGGTCTCTTTGCCAAATAAATGCTGAAAGTGACATTCTGCTGTTAGGTACTATGACAATTAAGCTGTTAATCGTGGTGGAGTTTAAATGAGGCATTTAACTGTGAAAAGCTTTTCTATCCTTTTGTTAATTGACCTGGAGTATTCACCTGTCCTGTCTTCCATGAGACAACACGGTGCATGTTCATTCTCATGGGGAGTCTCCATCTGATTTAAAATGCCATGCTGAGATTAACATCTTTATTTCTAGGTTTAATTGAAGATCAAAGGTTCGTTAAATCTCAGGCTTGGGTTTGTAGATTGCAGGGGTTTGAACCTTTGCCTGTTTAAAATGGGTGATTGGGGGTTTTTTGTACTAGGCTCCAGTTTTAGCACCACTTACAAGCAGATGTGGAGATGTTGAGGCATTTGCATTGAATGGACTCCAGGATTTTTTTTCTAGGCTGTCAGACCAGCTGCTTTATTTAAAAACAGGAAGAAAAAAATTTTTTTTGGACTAATTTCATAAGACTATGAAGTTCTTGGTGTTCCTTGGTCTGTGGCTGTCCCCTCTCAGCCCCTTGGCCAGCTTGGTCAAACCAGAGAGAGGGGCAGGTCTTTCAGAGCCAGGAAGCTTTGTGCAAACCAACGAAGGAGGGAGCAAGTATATTGCTTTCACTCAAGCAAAATGCAAAGCCAGCTGGCTTGCTCTATTTAGTTTGACAGTGGCAAGGAGAAGGGTACGTGTGCTCTTTAGCCCACACGTTCATAAGCAGTAGAGAATTTGTAGAGAAAGCGTGGGGAGGTGAGGGAAGAGGAAGCCTGGGCAATTTAGGGCTGGTGAGGGGGATGTGGGAGGACGTTTGATTTATTACCTTGTGGGAAGAATTAGTAGATGTACAACAAAAGTCCAAAGGAAATTGGGCATTGCTAGTAGGTGGTTCTGTGGATTGCACAAGTATCTGACGTTGTGTCTGTGCACGAGATAATTTCACATGGCAGAGTCGGCTGCCTGTAAGGTGGCTTGCTTAGTAAGAGCTGTTGAAAGAGTTGTATTTTTCTCCTGACATGCAATTTGTGACTGAGCAGGTTAAGGCCATAATTGATTTTCTTAAGCCCTCTTTTTCCTAATGACTAGGCAGCTAAAGAAAGATATTTCGGTAGGGAGAGTTTCATTCTGTGTCTTCCAAAGTTGAACCCATTGATTTTTCTGAGGATTAACAGGTGTGGTCGTGTGCTAATTATGAAGAACTTTGTGGCAGAAAATTGCAAAAGAGAGAATATTGCAGCGGGTGGACTCGAACGTACTCTGTATTTTTGAACTAAATTCCTTTGGCTTTAACTCATATCTTAAATGTTAAGTTCCTTTCTGTTTGACTCTAAATTGACACTTCAGCTGTGGACCAAAATGTCTGCACAGCTTTCTTCACCACATCTAGGTTGCAGTCTCAGTAGGAAATTCAGACAGTTGCTGTCTGTTCCAAGCAAGTGCGTTAGAAACATCAAGAAGGAACCAACACATGGACAGAATTGAGAGAGGGGGAAAATTCAGGCACTGAAGAAGAGAAAAAAAAAAGGTTTGATCCTTTGTATATGCCTATGATTGGGATGGACTGGGTTTGATTTCAATGTAGTAATTACATTCTTACACTGCCTCTCTCCCCTGAACCTACCTCTGAATTATTTTTGGTCAATATACCTTTTTTGGCATCCTCACCTCGTCCCTGTTTGTATTGCTTGTGTGCATCTCTCTTCTCCCTAGGCAATTGAAGAAGCTACTGGTTTCTTCTCTGATGGCCTCAGTACTGCCTCTGCCATAGGGACCTGCCTGCTTTGTGCTGCAGACAGGGAAGCTAAAGTGACTCGAAAATAAAGTTGAGCTAAGTGCCAGCAACCAAAAATAATCTCCAGTTTTAACTGTTGGCTTTTAAAAATCAGTCTCTTTCCTTAAAAATAGGTGCTGAATACTGCCAAGCCTGACGATAACTTTGTTAGATGTCAAATACAATTTTGTTGTTTGAGAAAGGAAGAGGCTACAGAACTCTTGCAGTAACTCATAAAATGTGTGCTTACCTGTTAGATTGAATTGTTACTTTTGTAGTTAAACTTTTACTGTTTTACAGAGGGGGGGAACACTAGTGTAGGAAGCCATGAAAATGCCGTTCTGTTTATCGTGATTATTCTGTTGGAAAATTTCTGGAGGAGGATACATAGACATGTCTATTAATCACTTCTACCCAGAATAGCAATTCATGAAATAGAATAAACAATAAAATTAGATCAGTCCCCAAAACAATAAGTTGTATTTCTTGAAATGGTGCCTAGGGCAAACACAGACTCCTTGGAACCAGTAAGTAAAATGTCACCTGCACAGACGTATCCTTTATTTGCTAGAAGTTGCCTGGGTCCATGCATGCAGACCTTTCTCGCTTAGATCTCACAAGAGAGGTTTTCCAATTAAATTGACTTTTTTATTTTTTTTTTGAAAACGGACTTATGAAACCATTTTTTATGCAAAAATGTTATAGTATTCAGTCACTGCAGTAGGTGTCTGTGAGACTGACATTCAAATGGTGCTCCCACTAGTGAGTTGGATTTTCTTTGCCCTTGTCTAAGTATTCACGTCTAATTTGTTTCAGGAAAGTGGGAGAGGAACGAGTGTGTGTTTTGCTCAAGCTCTTTAACCAGAGTAGTCGAGGATTGTGCGTTCCTCCTAAAAGCTGCTGGTGCCTCAGGATTGCGGTTCTTCTTAACTGCTGAGGGCCCATGAAAGACAATGAAAATGAAATGTTTCTGATTTTCTGCATGAGAGCTTCCTGAAATGATGTTGGGTACATCATATGTCTTGGAGACTTAGATCTGCCTTAATGATCAACTTTCACTTTCATTGGAAAGATACGTGGTCCCACAAAATGAGGAAACGTCCTGTCCATAGCTGTATGCTGGCTCTCTTCTGCACTTTAGCTTGTTTTCCTTGATATTATGTTACACATCTAAAGACATTAAACTTCATCTCTGGGGTAGATAAGTTACTGTTTGGCTCCTTATTACCCTGAGTCCGTCAGAGACAAGAGGGATCTCATTGTTTCTGTTGCTTAACAAAAACACAAAGTGGATATTATCTTAATTAGTTTGGAATGTAATTTAATTCAAGATGTAACAAGTGTGTATAAAAACGAGTGGTAGGGGAAAACGGGCAGGATTGATAAGCCTAGCTGCGGAGTCTATGGTAGGTACGTGGCTAAATTCCCGTTCAGTCATTCTTCTCTGGAGAGTTGTTGCTTTGTGTCTTTTGCTTTTTAAAGACTTTTGTCTTATACTGGTGTTCTGAGCTGAGTTTGTTTGCACCTCTTCTGAGCCCAAGGCTCAACTCCCAAGAGGTTGTTGGATTTCACTAATCCTGTATAGTTAATTCAGGTTATTTTTATTCCATTTTAATCTCTTTTGCAGGATTGAAGAAGTCCAGAACTGATTCATTGCCAAATGATTCTAAAGGTAGTTTATGATAAAAAAACTATTTGGTATTTCTCCTTTCTTTTACCTTCAAAGGTTGTACCTTTCCTCGGCAGAGATGAAAGCCTTGTACAAAATTAAGCCTCTGTTTCTGTTTTTGGGTAAATAACAATACAGAAGGTATGTACTTAACGGCTTTGTGTATTCCCTAGATGTTTGCCGTAGCTCAGCTGCATTAAAGTTTTACATTTAACAGACCAAGTCCAGTGTAGATTGGATCAATGCAGTGCAGAAGAGAGGCTGGTGGAGTTGGATGTAAATATGATTCTCTCCCCATAACAATTAAAAATGTATTTTTTTTGCTGAAGATACAGATTGCAACCATGCTTAAATACATCAGATTCGCTCTCTAATTCATCGGCTGTCTACTTGGAAAAGATTGGCACTAGTTAACTTTTCTACAGTGGTGAAGTCACACCTTTCAGATGTTAGATGCACAGTATTGCTATGTTTGTGTCCCTCATGCCTTTGGGAGATGTTTGTTTATATCAGATGTTTTCTTGTTTGTGTGCACTGCTGGCATATTATTGCTAAACCATCAGACTCACCCTCATTTTTTTCTTTTAATGGAGTGCGACTGCTACAATTGGCTGTTCAGTCCTCTGCTGTTAATATCGTGCACTGAGGAAAACTTAGGGTGTTGTCTAGTGTTGAGTTTCATTTATTTATTTATTCCAGGATTGTAAACAAATTTGCTTCCTGTGTGGGAGCAGAGCGAGGCGCTTGCTTGATTGATTTGTTACTTGCAGGGCCACAGAAGCAGGGGATCTATCGATTCCCTGCAGCTAGCTGAACCCAGTTTGTAATATACTTAATTGCTCTTTAACAGACTTCACTTTACCCAGTGTAACTTTGGAAAGAATGTTCTCTGCATGTGCAGCAGTGTTTAAGATGTGTGTAGTATGGCAGATGTATTGCTAGTTTTAACCCTTTCAGAGATGAAGCAGGTACTAATGCTGTGCCTGGTCTTCGTATTGTCCATTTGTCTATCTGATATTCCTGTCTTTAGATTCCAGATGGTTCTGTCAGACTGGCCTTTCCTGCAGCAGTTTTCCTGCTCTGACATCTTCGGAACAGGCTGCTGTTTGTTCTCGTTCTTTGAATTTTTTTTTTTTTTTTTTTTTTGGTGGTGTCTGTGTACACGCATCTGCTACAGATTTAGCTATTTTTATCAAGTCATTTTTGGCAAAGTCCCAGATCTGCTGTCTGTTTTGTCCACTGCTGTTGGCGATATTTGGGATTATCTCTTTCTTTCTGTCTTCATGGAGATTTTACCGACCTCATATGGAAACTCATTAGATCTAATTCATGTAAGCACTCATTGTACTTAGGCTTTGATCTTAACTTTTCCAGAGCTAGGATTTTGCTTACAGATGACCTGGAAAGACTGACAATAAACCTCTTTGTGTACTTTGTGAAAGGTGTATAAATAAGCCTAAAGAATGGTAATTTTACTGCTGCTTGACCAACAGCTCCCAACCCCAGTTTACATTTAAAAATAATGTTTCTGGCTTTACTGAAGACCTTCGATCTGACAAATGATTAGAAGGCAGAAGGAGCACTGAATGTTTACCAAAACAAACAGCATTCCTTTGTGTGTTTGCTTTGTGCCACAGTGAAATAATTAACACAGTATCTGGAGTTTAAACTTTATGATAATCTTGTTGTAGTGACTCAGTATAGTCATCTGATAATTTAAAAATATTAACAGCTGACTGTTTAGAGTTGTCTCCTTACTTCCTGTTCAATGCCTTGTGGAATCGACTGAGTTGCTGTGGTTCCCTTGCTGCCCCAGGTCTTGGGACTATTCCCATGTTGTCAGCAGTGACTTCATGACTGTGGCCTCAGTTTCTCTTGTGTCATAATTTCACTCCTTGCGAGTCTTCACGTCCGTTTCTCTTGTGTCATAATTTCACTCCTTGCTAGTCTTCAAGTCCTTCGTGGTAGCAAAGATCTGCTTCTAAAGTATATTTTAAAAAATAAATTCCAAATATTAAAATTTTTCAACAATCTTGAAAAATGCTTTCATCAGCTGTAAGTTTTCTCTTTTTTACAGCATCCACCCGGTATTATTTTCCATTTTTAAGTCACCTTTAGACAAGTACAGAGTAGACTGTTGTGAATGGTTTGGACTATGGGCTGCTGCTTCTTTCTCCTGTCCCCAGGTGCAATGTGACCTAGGGGTGTATTGTCGTATTCCTGATTGTATGCATCCTTTGTGCTGGCGCTACTTGATGGCAAGAATAAAGTAGTTTGTTAGATAAAATTCCAACTTTTTATCTGCCAAACTCAATCTAGTCTTGGTTATTATGGACAAAGCAGTTTGGAAAACAGGAAGATGCATGCTTTATGTTTTTTTTTCCTTCTCTGAAAGGCTCCTGCTGAGGTTGGTAGAAGGACATTCTAACAATAGTCCATTCTGTAGGAGGTGAGTTCGTGTTATGCTATCTATATTTTAGTAGAGAAAGATAGTATTGAATAGTCATAAGACTAAAATGCATTGTAGAAAGATCCATTAGTTAGAAATAGCCTTTGAAGCGCACAGCATCTGCCGTAGAGGCTGTGGCAGAGGCCGGTGAATAGCTGCAGCTTCTCACCCATTTATGTTCATGTGGAAATGGAGTGATTTGGAAGCATCTGATTTCTTTTACCTGGAAAACTGACAATTTCCATCAGCGTTCAGACCTCCCTGGATGTGCTGCGATCCCTTCCCGATGCTTCCTGCGTGAGATACAGTCCTCCAGGAGGAGAATTTCTTAGCAGTAAATGAATTTGCTAATGAGCTTTCCTCCCGAAACAGCGAGGAGATGCCAAGTGGCATGTTGGGAAGTGCCAAGCAGGAGGGAAATGGCTCTTCTGTGCCGACTGTCATAAACAGGATGTGTTTTGTTTACAGTCCTTACTTGATCTCTATAGTCCCCCTGTCAGGGCTGCGCGCGGATGAGACTCCTGCAATGGCCTGGAGAAATACGAGGTTTCCGAGCCAATATCAGATATTGTGTCAGAGGAGAAAGTGGCTTCGGGCGAAGGAGCAAACAAAATTAAGCAGTGTATCTTGTATTCTTCTGTGCTTTTCGGGGGTATTTATCATTCTGACTGTGCAGCTGCGTTGCAGTTGACTGCAGAGCAGAGGGTATTTAATAAACTGTGGGGATAACTGTTGGGTGACTAATTTTAAGAGGAGATGCATTGATAAGCCTTTGTAGTGGGATCATTTTGGAATAGTGACAACAGTTTGTTAAGATGTACGTTAGAAGAAAACAGTCTTGCAAGCTGTAAAAAGAATATAATAGAATAATTCGGTTGGAAGGGACCTACAATGATCATCCAGTCCAACTGCCAAGAAAACAACTTCATTTTTTTTCCCTATAACCCCCTAAAATCCAAATAGGATCCCTGGCATTGGTTGGAAAGGCTCTTGGCACTCTCCTGAGGGGATTCTGCTGACCACCTCGCATCTCTTTGGTACTGTTGCTGCCCAAGTATAGCCTAGGGTTAGAGTTACAAAGCATTATCAGAGCTGGGTGATGAAAAGTGAAGGACCTTTGGCTCTTGCCATTGGTACTCCTGCCATTTTTTTTTTTCCATGTGCCATAAAATAATCCCTGTACAGTAACGTGGTGATGATCTGCTGTCATTGTAAGTGAAACTTCCTTGTGGAGTAATAGAGATAGAACACACTTGAGGAGCTATAGCTGTCGGTATGGCGTGTGCTTCTCCTGTAGGAAAGAGGCACCGAACAATCTAATTAGGCCAAGTTTTATTCTCTTAGGCTTTACTGCCAATAACAGTTCCTTGCTAGAAAAACAAAATTGAGCTGTAGCCCAGAGTAATGTGATTTGCATTAGAACAGATTGTGAACATAAGGTAAATTTTTAAGTATCAAAGTAATTTAGAGACCTAAGTGTTACAGAAATTCTGTGGTGCTTGAACATTTTGGGACTCTCTCTCTCTCATAGTTTTCTAAGAAAAGGCTCTGATGGCTGGGAGTTGATATTCTCTTTTTTTCTACATATATGGATCTCTTCCTGTATATGCCCTTATACAATATGAATAATTCAGTGCTCGTAAATAGACAGGGAAGAGTGTTGAGCTGGTAAGTCATGGGTTCCTTTGTTGATTGTCACATACTTAAGTTGTTGAGGTGTAAAAAAAATAAATGATGCTAAAGTAAGACTGTTTGCGTCATCCCGGGAGCATGTGTGTTCACTTGTTTATCTGCTCCTTTCACACATTTAATTGTGCTTTAAATCAGTTCCTTAAATCCTTATCCCGAAGTTACCAGCTCAGGTTTATCCGAAGGGCTTAGGGGCGTGGAGGCTGCATTGTCTTTTTGGGGTTGCAAAGGCCACTAATGTTCCCTACAAGCAGCTTGCTTCTCCAGGTGACCTACTACCTCTTTGGCTGTTTTTTTCGTATTCCGAGTTTTCTGTTTGCCATCCACGAAGCTGATAACTGAAAAGGCTAATGGGATAAAGAGTATGGAGGAAGGGAAAATATCAAAACTCAGACAATAAATTAAATGAATTTGTTTGGTGTATGAGCTGTGTTGTGAAGCGAGGCTGTTTGTGTACCGCTTCTCACTGTGAAATGAAGAAACAGCTTGCTTTCAGAATTGGAATAAATCATTCATATGGAGTTTATCTAAACTCCCAGTGGCTACAGACTTTTTTTAAGAATTTGTGGAGGGGTTTAGTGGTGTGGCCTGACTTGCTGTGCTTTGTCTGACTGAGGAAATGAGAACTGATGACTGTAAGCTGCCATATGTTGGTATGCTTTTTGGGTTTAAGTCACCACTCATTATTGAGGAAAATAGGGTGAGGAGTCACTGCTTGTATAATTTGTAGAATTAAAAATTGAATGTCAGTTATAAACTGAGGCTACAATGCAGGATTGATAAATAGTTCAGGAATCAAAGTCATGACTTCAGTATTAACAGGCACTAAGGATTTCTGATATAAACTGAAAGGGTGATTGTAGCCAGCCAGCACTTCCTACTCTCACAAGAACAAATAGGTGGTGTATTTAACCCTTAAATCTGGGAGTCTGAAAGTATTTATTTATGTTTTCCATTTTACCTTGCTATTGTGGTTTCCCATCCTCATCTGGAGGAAAAAAGGAGATTTGGTCAGAGAAGAGTTATTACAAAATAAAACCCTACGAAAGTTAAACCATCAGCCCAGCATGAAGCAATCCTTCTTTACACAAATACCATTTAGCCTTAAGAAACATAGCTTTCACCTCTTTGTGCAGAAAATAGAGGTGTTTGCAGCCTACGGAGGGGTATATGAATCCAGCTGTTTGTATTATTATTATTTCTTTTTGATTATAGGCTGTTCATGTCTAAGGAGAACAGCCAAGCTGAGGAATGGGTGTGCATTGTGCTGGGAAATCGGGTTTGGCACTTTGTCCCAGGCAAAAGGAGGCTGGCAGAAATACTGATGGGAAAAAGGAAAAAACTAAAGGGAATGAGAAATGGTTTTCTAGCAGCATTCAGGAAGCTAGAGCTTGATGGTATGTTCTTCAAACCTTTTTTCTAGCATGCTAAAATTTTCAAGGGCTTCTCATTATTTAATTTTTGAGATGCTGTATTTATAACGTGCAAGGTATAAAAGTCCTTGCCGATCAGATGGTGTCGAGAGATCCAGGAACTATTGTGTCATCGGTATGTTCTGTAAATAAGTGTCATTGGCTTATTAATAAACCATATGTGGGAGAATGTGGGAGGTGTGTCTTTCTGAAAAAAATGCTGTGTACTGCAGCTTCTCAGAGCCTGGCATGGGAGCTCTCAAAGGCTGTATGCTGCAGTCCCGTCTCTGTACCCTTGGTCCTACCGGTGTACCAGAGTGCCGTGTCCAGTTAGTTACCTGTGTCCTTTCTTACCAGGGCTGCAACACGTGCACCGGGGATCTGACATTTCTCACAAGCATTGAAATTACCTACATGTGCTACACAACACACGCCTTGACTTGTTTGTCCTTATCTCATGGGTCTCTCTCAGCAGCCTAGTCCTGCCGGTCGCTTTTCCCCTAAGCCCCCGTCAGATGCAGGCAATGAGCTGGAGGAATTGTTGCACATGTGGCATCTTGCTTTTCAGCCTTTCTCAGGAGCTTATAGTTTCTTCCTGATATATATTTTGATCCTGTTACATGAAGGCAGAGCAGTCCACGTAGAAAATGGGCACTCTGGGAGCTGTCTGCTGCTGTCAGGAGACCTCATTCAGTCCAAGCCCTGTCGTGGGAGACACGAGATGATGTAGGATTTGTGTGGGCAGTTTGAACATCTCCCAAGGGGCTACTTATATAGGAGTGGGGAATGTGGAGGTACAAATTTCTCTTGTGCCTCCTGAAATGACCCTGGTTGCAATTCGTAGGATTATGTGACATGAAAATGTGCATTTCAAACAGATGTGCATGATTTTATTCACCACTGACTCAATAGAGACCAATGGACGCGGCTCTCCTCCACGCTAGTTTGATCTTACCGTTGTGATTTGTACCTTCAAAGGATTAACCAGTTTCTTCCCTTAAATTACTTCTTCTCTGAAGTCATGAAAATGTTAGCATTGTTAGAGATGAAGCATCATGATGTTACATCCTGCAAGCATCAGAGATCCCTCAACCCTAGGCACCAACAGTGGCTTTTGGAAATTAATATTTCAACTCTAATATAGAAGTGAGAGCATTTCCTTCATGGCACTCCAGCTGTTGAGTTACCTGGAAAAGGGCCAGGCAGAAAGGCAGCGGATGGTGTAACAGCTGGGCTAGACCTGCGCAATTTTTCACATTATGAGAATGTGTGTATTGAAGCTTGTCAAATTTTCTGTTTCTACAGTATTTCCAGTCTGGATTTTTTTTGTTAACGTTCTGTTAGATTGTGGTTTTGCATGGTTTTATGCTGATAGGCTGAGATGTTTTTTGTGTTGTATTTTCACTTTTGAGAAAATAAATACTAGTTTTGTGGAACTCTTTGATACATTTTTCATGATGGCTTAGTAATAGAACTACCATGAGAGCATTCTTCCCAACAATGTAGTGTGATTTCCATATAAGAGGAGGGGGAACCCCAAACATTTTGATGTTTCATTAAAATTTAAAGAAATATTGTATGAAATTCCTCCTTGGCATCTGTATAAAAGATTCCTTATTTTTTTTTTCTGACATAGTACACAGAGTATTTTTTTTGGGAAAAAAAAAAAAAGCCTTCTACGTCACCAGACTGCTTCTCTTCTCAGCAGGGACTGATCGAGGCACCAAGAGGCAGGCCTGACCGAGCACCCTGAGTGATTGTCACACGGGATGCAGTCTTAATGTTCTTCTCTACATTAGCTCTTTGCACCTGTGGTTTCCATTTCCTGAGAGAATATTCTTCCTTTCTGTAGTTGGGGTTTTGCAGAGCGTGGTTACAGACAGGCAGGTACAGCTCGGCACCGTGTAGCTTGGTCATGACTGTCATGGAAATAAAGGAACTGGAAAGAACATCTTGGGTTCTAGACCAGACCCCAAATTTGTAGGGATCATGTCATATGCTTTTAATTGACTTACTGGGATTTTCAATGTTGTATTTCATCCTCTGTTCTATATTGAGGGAAAGACCCATGTGGCTGTGTCACAATCCATGACGTATTTAACTTTTCATATATCCCCAAATGACTGTAGATATGTTTTTTCTGGAATAGAACAGTTGGCCTATTATTGATTTAATTTGATTACCTATAATGAAAGCTCCAGTAAAGTATTTTAAAGTTATATACACTGTACCGTAGCCAAGAACTGACTTATGGTGGAGCTTCTGCCACATCCTTGAATTTTTATCCTGGGCAGTATTAACGTAAATTCTGTTTAGTTGTAGAATTTTCTCTTAGTTCTGCTACTTATGTTTTACTTCAATATCTTCTGCCAATCCCAGCTAAAAATATCTGATGCCAAAATATTTTGCTTTATAATGTAATGATATCTTCCTTTTTTTTTTTTTTTTTTTTATCATCTCATATTCTGTGATGCTGTAGCTGAAACTGAGCTGAATTCTGTAACTCTTAGGAAAGACTTGTTACATCTCCTGTCCTGTGTGAGGGGCTGCAGCAGGGCTGCTTTTAATAGCAGTGGTTGAAAATTACCTAAATGTGGTTCTCTGTTTGCTCTCGGTACACCTGACTTTTCCCTAATCTCTTCTGTTACCTATTCAATACCTGACTCCACTTCCTGATGTTGCTGGAAGATTGATCGCTCACAGGGGTGGTATTCTAGTTTATCTTCCTCATATAGAAGTTGAGCACTCTGTGCTTATTTAAAGAAGCATTTTTCTCATCCCTGGTAAAATTATCATTATATACACAACTGTTTCTTTTATCCTGTCTCCGTATGCTGTATGCTTTCAGTGTTTTCTGAAGATAAGTCTTGATCTTATCTTTTTTCTTTTTTTTTTTTTTTTCCTTTGACTGCACTTTCTAATGTTACCAGTCCTCTGCATTTCCATTTTCTTTGTATTAAGCGAGCTTTGCTGTGTACTGTTCCTTACCTCCCTACCTGGCTTCATTGATTTATTGTGCCGTTTTATCATGTTTGATTTTACAGGAAGGGAGACTGGTTTGTAGCTTCCCCAGCTGTTTGTTAAAAACTTTTCGTGCACTTACATTTACTTTACCATGAATTCTAAACAAATTAAGAGTTAGAGATTTAAAGAGCAAGCTTAAAATTCTCGTTTGAATTTCATATTTGTGTGTCTTCTTTATGTACCTTCTGTGCACACCAGTGTAGTCTCTTACCTAAATATTATTTATTGCAAGTTCATTAATTCTTCAGCAGCTAAACTGCATGGCTTTTGGTTTTCATAGAAACCTACTTGTATTAAAATGTCTGGTCCACTTGGCACTTGTGACTTATGTGACATGTAGGATCAGTTAAGCTGATGCTTTTTGTTTCCTGATGAACTTACAGACAAGGGCAGGAGGGAGTTGCGAGCTGTATGAATTAATTCAGCAGTCCACTCCCTGCAGCTTTTTTCCTGGGCTTCACAAAGCCTTGTGGCTTTTACGTGTTGGACCCACGTTCTCTCAGCTGATGGGTGCGTGCATGGGCTTCATCCCATGTAAAGGGGGATGCTGCAGATTAGCGGCTATCTTATGGCTATGCCATGAGGGGTATACTCTAGCACTTTGGCCATCTATTTGCTAGTTTCCATCTCCTGAGCAGATATGACAGGCAGACATTTCTTATGATGGGGTTTAACAGGATAAATGCGAGACCTTGCCAAAAAGCACGGTCATAGAAGATATAAAAATCTGTAACTGACACTGAGGATAGCTTGGAGTTTTATGGCATATCTTCTTTGGATGAAGACAGTGATGCAAGTTAAGGTCTTGCTTTTTCTGAGGTTTGAGATTTGCAATAATAATTTGAGTGACAGTATTTTGCTTGTGTTCTTATAATATGGTTATATTTCATGCTGGTTTTCATTATACATATGAAGGAAAAAACAAATGTTTTTGGATAACCTGGATGACTTTGATATGAAAATATTTCATTATGGAAAATAACTTTTGCAAAAGCAGGTGGCTTTAAAATTCTTTATAATCTAACTGCACTGTATGGTCATAAATGCAATAGTGAAATAAAAACACAGATCTGATTTTGGACTTGTTTCCAAGCCTAGAGGGTCATATGTTGTTTATAAGTTTTGAATACTAAACATAATGGTATTGCTGGGGATAAGTTCTAGCTCCCAAGTTACAGCAGCATGAAATAAACAGACTTTTATTACTGGCAATCAATGAATACAGTTTGTTTTGTATTAAATCTGACTTAGTTGATGATAAAGCTGAAATGAGCTTCTCCTTGATCAGCTTCTGTGCCTTTCTGCCTTTCCTGTGTATGACGTTATATAAAGGAAGACCAGTGATGTGCAATACTGTCTCCAGGTAGTGTGGATCTCAGTCCAAAGAAGGATTGGATCACTTGTGTGTTTGGGTTTAAACTGGATTAGATGATTGAATATACATTTAGATGTCTCTGGACGGGGGGCTTGAGATTTCCCAGTCCTCTGGGAAAAGCACTTTTCAGGGTGAAGTATGTTAAATGCTGAACAGACCTTTTAGCAGCTCTTACCACAAAGACCAAACAAGTAGTTCCATGAGCAATGAAAAAGCTTTAATTTTCTATGGATTTCTCTTTCTTAGTTAATTAACTTTCTTTAAACTGAATTGTCCTTAATTTTTCTGTTGATGCTTTGTTAGCTTGGAAAACCCCCATCCTTTTCTTCCCATTGCTCTTCTCCTACAAAGTATTTTGGATAGTAGTTTGTCAGCTGCTGTATTCAACACTGGCCATTAGATCAGGGAGGAAGGAATTAAGGGTGAGTTTGTGAATTTCAAATTGCCCACTCACCAGCTACTTGTTTTCACAAAACTTGTAGGAAGAGAATTATCCTTGAGATGTCTGCTGTCTGTTGTATGTAGATGAAATTTGAAAGCATGTATTATAGGGAAGGAAAAACATGCACTGAATGATTATCTAACCTTGATTTTTAAATAAGAATTATTTAAAAAACCCTAAAAATATGGGGTTTGCCCCCAGTGGTGCTTATAGTTACGTTTAATTTTTTTATGGGAATAATGTAGAATGTACATCTTTTGCATATGAAGTGATACAGTACCATTTAATGTTCTTTTCTTTTCAGAAGATGCTAAAAGCGCAGTGTTGTGTGTATGTACCTGCTAGGAGGAGTTTGCATTGTGATTTCCAAATCCACACCGTATTTTGATAAAGTGCCATTAACTGGTTATTACTCTATTAAAAAGACACCAATATTTTTTTGTGAATGCTGTGTCTGTGCTTTTATTAAAGATTTTTCGTTGCACTGACTTTGAACAGAACCGTTTAGATGATCTTTTTAATCAGTTTGAGAATGAATTACTCAGGATGCATTTCGATATTATACTCGGTCACCTGTAAAGAATTGAGAGCCACCATTGTCTACTGGATCTGTGATTTTTTTAGAGGTGCTTCTGCTTTCTTCTTTGATTGAATGCACCTTTGAATCAGTCATCATTATGCATTCTGCATAATAAATCTTATTTCCCTAGTTGCACATTTACCTGCTACTTTAAATTGTCTCATATTTACCTGATGCCATCTAATTAGGAAATTACAGAATTTATACAATAGATTTTGTATTTTTCATGTTTCCTAGTTGGGGAAATATAGTAGGAAATGGCTTAATAGGTATATTTAAATTTCCAGAATATTTTCACCAGTAATCACTTCAGAAAGCTTACCTAGTTTTTAATCAAGAGATTTATATTTATGCATTTACTTCCTCATAAGAACTGTGAAATGGGGAGCACAGCACTACCAAAAATGAATGTTAAAACTGAAAGTCTGGGCCAACACTTGGGCCTCCTCGCTGAGCGTTTTTCTTGATGTGCAGTAACATTTGCTTGAAGAATCCTTATTAAATGACTCTTAGCTGACTGGATTGTTTTCTGTAGCTGTGTTGAACCTAAATATTAATTAAAATAATGTCTCTTACACAAATACTGCGTTTGTCTGGAAACTATCAGTATTAGAGAGGAAGCATCTGACCACAAAATTCAAGAATGGTTGATTTGCTGACAATTAAAATATGATGCTGATTAGTTGTGGTTTTCATTAATGTGGGTTTGTGCCTGTAACTGGGGAAAAGGGAAAAAATGTTTGAAAAGGGCCGTTTGGAAAACCCTCTTCTGTCTTCCCTTATTTACCTTGAATACAAGAAGCCCATGCAATTAGTAAAACATTTGTTGCTTTTGTTGTTTGACATCTGAGAAGTGATGCAATTTTTTTTTTTCCTTTAAAAGAGAACCTAGAGCAAAACCACCCCTAGATTACTTTGAAAGCCAGGCCTTTCCTGGTAATCAAGTGTTTACAGAAAGATGCTTTGTTCAAACCTTTTCTGGGGCTCTGTATGCTTAAACAAAGGGCTTTTAGACTTAAACACAGCTGTTCATTTGAAAATGAAAAATCAAATTAAGCAGAACCAGCTTTTGAAAGTTAATGTTGTATAGCAACTCAAACAAAAGAAGAAAATACTGTGTTTTACGTTTCACTTAAATAACTTTTTTTAACATAAAGTTTTCAACGAAAAAGTGTGGTTTCAAAGCTGCTCATCTCTTGCTGTGTCCCGCAATAGAACATCTGCGTTCATTCTGACGCGGATGAATGACAAGAATTAAACTAAAACCGTTGAAGTGCTCTTTTTAACATAATTACACCTTGTTCATTTTGGAGACACAATGCAGGGATGAAATACCAATTAAGCCTGGTATGTTAATGAGATTGAGACTGAATAGGGGATTAGAGCGGACACAAATCCCAGTGGAATTGATTTGATATAATCCCTCAAGTTTGTTCTGTTTTCAAATGTACAATAACATTTCTATTAAAATTTCCAGGCATAGAATAAAAACAAAAAAAATCCCCAAACATGTTCGATTTGGGGATATGGCTCAAGAAGCTGTGGACTGAGCATCAGTTTGGTAATCTTGATTTTATTGTCTACGTTCATGTCAGATTGAGAGAAAACTTTGTAGGTGTTTGAAGTCTTTGTCAACTCAGAGTTCTCTTGCGTGTTCGTGCCATCTGTGTGTCATGGAGTGCCACACTATATCAATATTACTGTATGTGGAATTCATTATGTAAATGTATGTGTGCATATGCATGTAAATATATACACCTCCAATACATTATTACATAAAAGTTATATCTTTTTAATGTTTTATAATATAGTATGTGTGTGTAAGATAAATTTTAAAAAACACACAAAAAACCAAACAAATGGTGCTTTCCCCTTATAAAGATTCACTCTATCATCTAATATGATAATTTTCCAATTATGTTCTTGGGAATGATCATCCAGAACAATGGATTGGCAGGAGGGTGGATGATTGCTGGCTATTTTAAGGAGTACAAAGTGTAACATCACAGCTAGTGATCAAGAAGAGGAGACCAGAGGTAGACGCCAGTTGCTTGTAGTAGCGAGGTTGGTAAGCTGCACCTATGAGTGAAGAAATACAACTGTATTTGTAGATATGAGATAGTTTTCTTTTAATCAGCTCCATTTAAAAAAAAAAACCAAAACACACAAAACATGCATAATCAAAGCAAAATTTTTCATAGTTCTGAAGACATAATTCTATTTCCTAGAAAACTACTAGAACACCCGAAGGCAAAAGATTCAGTCTCTGATGGATCCTCGTGCAGATCAGCGTGTATGCTGTTATTGAGGTCCTTGCTGCACGCTGAAGCTCAGTATGAAAAGACATTGTCTGGTCTTTTCAGATGGCTGGTAATGTATCCAACTCAGTGTCAGATTTATTTTCTCTGTCATAGAAGTAGAAATTTTTTATCTGCATGACTGAGGACTTACCATATTGTCAGTCACCCAGGGTAGTTTTATAAAGGGAAGGTTCACAGACATGCTAGAAAAGAATGGAGAAAGATTCCTTTCTATTCTTCCTGTACAGTTTAATTTGTTCTTGTATTACTCATGGGTGGAAGCCCTTGGGGCTTTTTTATTTGTCCTATACTATAAGATGTATTATAACATCTGGATTCTCTTTGTGACAGGGAGTCCAGTTCTTCAAGCAAGTAAAATTCTTGTCTTTTGAGGGTGTTTGTAGGCTTTTTAAATAGAATTTGGGAAATGTTAAATACTAGCTATTACCCTGTTGTGACAGTTTATGGTTAGCTGACCTCTACAGATCAGAAAAGCTATATGCAGAAAAATAACTGCTTGAATTAATAAAATATTGTCCTTCAGTAGTGGATTGAACCTCTTGGAGAGTGGGTTGTCTTCATTGTGTGGTGGGTTTTTGTTTTTGTGTTATTTTTTTTTTCCTACTTCTACTAGTTTATGGCAGCAGCATTTGTCTTCAATCTGTCTCTGTATTTGCCTCAAAACAACTCTTGGGTCAACAGATAATATTAAAATGATTTATTCCTATTTCTAGAGATAGTGTTGGCTTGCAGACTGAAATATTTGGAAGAGTCTGGAGCTATGGTAGAGCCTCCTGTGAATGTCAGGGCTGATCTATACCTCCAGCAATTTTCCTGGTCTGTTTGCTTAAGCCAAATCTCTCTTTTTTGGTCTTGGTGAGCATTGTATCCTACCCTGTACTGGGGCTAAGAGGCTGTGCTGTGACCAGCTGGATGGCAGCCTGTCCTCATTCATATGTACCTCTGTAATTTCTCGACTGGGCTGGAATATACAGCAATTTACTGAAGCGTGATTCTGTCCTGGGGTTACAAAATGCAGCAGTTTCAGGCTCATCTGCATGTTCTGTGGCACAGAGATCAAATCCAGTGTTAAATCTTTGTACTGGCCTGCTAGAGAAACCTAAGGTCTCTGTGGTTTTGTTCCCTACTCTAGTTATCAGCGCCTGGGATTTCTAAAAGACTTCTTGTAATGATATCTCTATTCTTTGCATAGAACAGAACTTTCTTAAGTAAATCATCACTTTGAAGAAGTACTGTTTTCTTCAGGTTGTTAAAAAATTTAAATTATATGGATCTAAACCTACCATATAACTCCCCCTTTCTCAGCTGAATGTATATTTTGATATTACCCTCCATAATTAAAATCACTTGACCAATTCTGTTTCAGTTTAAAAAATGTGTAATGAGTTAAAACTGTGTGCTTCTTCAGGGATGGAAAGAAAGAAAGAAACCCATAAGCTATGTGTTATATGTCAAAGTTGTGATGCTGCTACTGCAGTGGAACATACTGGGTGCCATGGTGACAGCGTAGGTGTGAGAGCCCAAGTGGAAGATATTACAGAGGGGAGAAATTATATCTGTTACTCAGTGCTATATGCACTACTGCAAAATTTGCTGGCCACTCTGTCATTGTGCTGGATCGAATTCAAAGCAGGATTAATCTTTTCACATACAAGATGCTGGCATTTTGACTTCATTTCTTCCAGATTACGTTAAATCTTTTTCCATTTGGGTAGCAAAGCATGCAAGTGTTGCAGCCTGTGGCCGCGTCCTGTGCCTGAGAGTGGGATAGGGAGGCGTCCCAGTTCTGAGATATTCAGTCCATGTAATGCTCCAGAAGCTGGGACCTTCCAGCATCTGTATCATGTTTAAAAAGACAAAACAAAAAAACCGCAACAGCAATCCAAAAACCCCCAAAAAACCCCACCAAAACAAAAAAAAAGATGCTGCTGGTTACTGTCTGGTTTTGCTGATCATAAATAGCCAGCCAGATTTGGATTCATCTGGTTTCTGAGATTTGGAACTTGTTTTTTATATCAAATGTATTGGGAATGCTGGAATTAGATGTATAAGAATAAACAATGACATTTTTAAGTTGAGAGCTTATCCAGGTATGAAGTAATTTACTGAGACAGTTGGCTTAATAGAACCGCCTGATTATAAAATATGTAACTGGAGCTTTGTTCCTGACATTCAATTAATTATTTTATTTATAGTCTTTCAAGAGAGAAATTATAGCTGAAATGATTCTGAGCTCTCCAGTCTAGCTGTTTCGATTGTCCTGTCCTCTGGAATAACATCTCTTGGTAAGGACTACATCTGAACTTTGTGCCTGTATTCATTTGGCTGCTCACCCCTTGGTTAGTCACCCCAGACTTGTGTTACATCTCCTCTTACTTTCTGCTCACTTTTTCCAGCTTTGATGTAAATCTAGTTCTGTTTTTTTAATAGGTGAGGAAAATGAATGATATTTTATTAACATGTAGAATCTTTCCAGGATTGTTTTTGTTGCTGTTGTATGCAGACATACAGTTTAAACACAGAGCTAGAATCTGCCACTGGTGAGCTGGAGTTAAATCCGTGTCCGTGCAGACACCGTTATCCTTTCTGCCGTTCTTCCTAGATTCACTTAAAATGGGGGTGATCCGTATTTGTTCAGTACAGCTTTCCTGTAATCAAACTTCAGTGACTGTAATAACAGATACTGCCTATCCTGCAGCTGGGCAGTGAAACTCTGATCATTAGTTATCTGAGTGTAGATGCTTTGCCCCAGGCAGCTGGTTAGATAAATTCCTGTCTTTTAGTTTTCTAGATGTTAGCAGCGTACTCCCTTCTCTGTGATATTTCTCTTGGAAGCTTTTGCTCTGAAGATTGTCTGCGGTGGTTACTTCATCTTGCATAGTATCAGCCTAGGGATCTGGAAAGGATCTGCAATTTGAGGTTAGCTGGATGAGGCTGCAGCTACTACTGGAGTTTGATAATATATGTGAGATGTTGTCAGTTTTTTCAGTTTACAAGGGCAAATAGGAGCGAGACTGAAATTAGCGGTGCCCTTTGTTTCTTATCGTCTTTCCTGCTCGGGCACAGCGGAGTTCTCACTGTCAGAGGCACTGCCTTGAAGCCCATTTTTTGTGACAGATTTCTTTTACTAATAATTTACCATCCTGACAGCTACTTAAGGAGCCCGTTGTATGTATTAACTCTGCTAGGATGTGTAATTACAGCTGGCTTTACCCATGAAATGTCTCCTATTCGCTCAGTTCAGAGGATGGGTTAGTTGCCTTCAGCTTGGCAGAATGACTTGAGGATGGAGGCGAGGTGCAAAGCCATGTGAATGTGCACTTTTGTAAGAATCAGATGCTCTGAAAGTACTCAGTAGCTGCAGTGGGGCAAATGACTCATCCCGCAGTGACCGGAATGTTTGGTGTTAACTTCTGCAAGACTCTGGTTGCAGCTGTAGATAGTTCTGTGAGACATTCATGCCCCAATGGTATTGATCTCGCTGTCTTCTGATTATATGGCATCACAGGACCAAGCTGGTCGTAAATGTATAGTTTAAGATTCTGAGACAGTAAGCTAACAAAAAAATGCAGTTTTTAAAATTCCCTCATATTACAACTAAAACTATACTTGGCAAAATAAAAAGGTAAAGTTTCTACCAACATTAAAAAAGAATAAAGGCTTTTTCTAATAATTTTATTCAGTTGCTGGTAGGTTACAGAAATCGGGCAGTTTACCTGTGTGCTCTAGCCATATTCTTTTGGTTTTGTTATTAATAATATATTGTGAATATCAATTAAAAGCTAAGCAGAAACTGAGATTTTTCTCAGCCAACTGAAAATGAACCATTGTTTCAAAGGAATATTTTCCTAATTTAAGAGGAAAACAAAAGCCCAACGATCTAACGTTTGTGTGTGAGAAATCTTGATAATTAGAAAATGATTCTTCCAGCTCACAGCTGACGGGGAATGGTAAATCTCAGACATATAGAAAGAAAGAAGAGAAAGGAGTGGAAAGCAAATTGGTAGCCCCCTGTTCCTTCACTGATGGGGAAAGCAGGTAATTAGGTGATTTCTCTCCTCCTCTGACATGTGTGAGAGAGGCCATTAGTAACAGACCTGTAACATAAATGATCAAAATGAAAACAACAACAATAAAATCAACCTGTCAAGTACGGTTTGAGTGCTGAAGGTGAATCCCTGTCGATAACCCAGCTGAGCTGTGGGGCCAAGTCAGCGCTCTCTCTTCAGAAACCATCCCGCAGGTCGCTAGGATGTGGATGGCAGCGAGAAGCTTGGCCTTCAGCGCAGCCTCCCAGACCTAGCTGATAGTTTTCCGAGTAGGGGATGTGTATACATGGTTTTGAAGTGATGTCAAAACAAGGGATTGACTCTTCAGGGGCGTCTGAAACCTGTCCCTGCTGCCCGTGGGCTGCGAAGGGCTCTGTGTACAGCGGCAGGATTTGAGGGATGTCGCTGAAGTCGTGCTACCCAACTTCTGTTGAATAGGATGCCTCCCTCTTTTTCCAGATAGTGGACTGAGCCCAGGTTCTATTGCCTTTGGGTGGAAAAGGATGGGCTGCGTCACTGCTGGGCTACGGAACGCTCAGAGGTCAAGCCCCATCCTCATGGGTTTTCCTAATGGATTTGGCCAGTAAAAAGGCTGCATGACTATGTATCTTAGGCACTTGTTTGTTTCTCTTAACAAAAAGGAAAGCAAGGTGATGTATCATGACAGCCAGCACCCTGCTACTCAATGAAAAATACTTCCCCTTGGTACTTCTGCTTTGGTGTTGTAGCTTGGTGCTGGCGAGGGGCTGTGGACCACTGCAGAGCTCATGCTCCTCCGAGCTCAGCCTGTGCCTTGTTTCCATACTGGGGTATCGTCAGCTCTACGACTGGTGGGTTTTAATCAGGCCTTTCCTTTTCCTGTTTGCACTCTGCTCCATTTTCCTATTAAATGGTGATTGCACATTGTTGAAGAAGGCAGTCAAGTGTAAATTTCATTTTTTGCTTCAGCTAATGTTGCTGTTAGAGGTGGCTTTGCACATCTGTGAATATTCCCTGAAGGAGGAGGAGGAAAATCAATAGCTGGAGCTAAAATGTTAAAAAAAAAAAAGGCAGTGGAGGAGATTGTGGGGTAGAAGAAACTGTTTTGGCATGGAAACTTTCTGGTTTCATCTGCTCATATGGGCTTCCGATCATTTTGCTCTGAGTTTCCTTACAGTAGACAGAAGTGCTCTATGTTTTTTCTTTATTGAATTCAGAGATGGAAAGCAGTGGAACACAGAAGTGCTCTATGTTTTTTCTTTATTGGATTCAGAGATGGAAAGCAGTAGAAGACACTTTCTTTTGAATAAAAGAGTCTAAGCGGGAGTGAAATCTTCCTTTGTATCTTTCGTTTGGATTGTTGTTTAAGCAAATGAGAGAGAATGCATTCGGTTTGGGGTGAAGGTTTCTTAAGCTTCCTCTCATGTATGTCCTGCAGATTCCCAGTGTGCTCAGCTTTGTGCTGGGGATTCAATATAAGGTGTTGGTGCATACTGTCGATGCAAGATCATTTCCTGATGTATGTTCCTGAGTCTCCCTTCATAATGTTGCAGAAGAAATGATGTACCAGTTCCTTCAGTACTCCGTTATTTGGGGGTGTATTTCTTACGAACATGAAGCCCCAGCTATGCTCTGCTCTCCATTTTCTCGTCACCCTGGGGATGTCCCTCTAAACCTCATGAGTTCAGAGTGACTTTTGGTTATCCAGAGGTACTTCTGGAACTTCTTGACTGCAGCATTGCTTCCTGACTGATGCTCAAATTTCAGTAGAAACTGTTGGTTTATTTTTTTAACATTTATTTCACTGGTGGCTAGTTTCCTTTTGTTATCACCTTTCCTTTTGCCCTGAAGTCTTTGAGCTGCTCGTATTACTGAGATTCTTCTTCCCTTCTGCTTTTCCCATCCTTTTACACACAAACACTTTCTTCTTGTAGTCCCTTCTGTTTGTCATTTGCCTTCTTTGCTTAAAACCCGGGTGCTGGTTAGTTTTTGGATGCATTATAGCTGCAACCCCCAACCCACCTTTTAAGCTGTAAGTGTGACTAAGGACAACAAGACAGTATTTATTTTTCTTGTTCCTTCCATTGTGCTTATATTAATTTATTATCCTGCCTTTTAAATGAAAGGTGTTCTGTGCAGGTGCTGTGTCTTTCCTCCGTCTCATAAAACTTGTCTGATGCTTGGGGCTATAAAAAAACTAGTTGTAATCTGGTTTGGGATTTTCTGTAGAGATTTCTTATCTGAGTGCTACCAGTAAAAAATGTGTTTATCCAATTTAATTTATAGGGAATTTTTGTTCATTTCTCTGCAGTAGTTGCTGCAGTTCAGTAGAACGTCTGCTTAGTGAAGTATTGTCTGTCTCTTCACAGTGTGGATGAGCATCTTTATCACCTCAACTTCTTTGCATGCTTTCTTGTTACTGTCTTTTTGCTTTCAGGATAACTCACCATTTTGTGTAATGCTGAGTGTCTGTTTGCTTTACAGGTACTAGAGACCGGCAAATAAAATTTATTGGCTTAAACTGGCACAATCACGATGAGTAGCGATTAAGCTTTGGGATACCATGCTGTAGGATGTTGTAGAAGATCAAAAAGGGATTAAAATCTTAAAGGAAGAAAAATACACTTGGGTCTATAATTGCAGAGGTTCCACACTTGATTCAGAAAGTGGCCGAGCTGTAAGTTGCTAGAGAAATGGAGAATACTCTGCAAAAGTTTTGCTGTGCCTTTGTCCTGCTCTTGTATTTTCCGAAGGCATCTGCCTTGGCTGCTGTTGAAGACAGAGTGCTGGGCTAGAGTAAATTTGGTGTGACCCAGTGTGACTGCTGTGAGTAGTGGTTTTTGGGTCTTTAAAAATGGAATATGCGTGTACTCAGTGCAAAGTGTGTCAGTATATAATTGTTGATAATAATGTAGGTGGGTGTTCAGGAAATCCATCTTCTGCACGACAAGACAGTGAAACAAGTTTCTGTACACCAGGAATATTCAAATAAATCGCAAATTCACTGTACTTCAGAACCTGCTGGGTTTGAATCTCTAAGTCACCTTACCATTCACAACATGAATGTGGGTTTAATTCACCAACTCTTTAAATATGTCATTCTTCATGAGGAAACCTTAGCACTCAAAGCCTTCGCACATGTTAAATTTTCATGGAACATCTTCAATTAAAATGAAGCTTTTGGAGCTTACACTGTTTATATGCAAAAAATGGTTATCATCATAAAAATCCCAGGAGGAGAGCAGAAAAATGCAATAAAATTTCATACTGTTTAATGTTCATCACCCTCGGGTATCTAGTAGATTTCCACTAGCTAAATGCGAATGTGAATTCCATTTGCTTTGGGAGCTGAATCTGCCTTATCAGCCTCCTTGCTTGTGCTACTGCCGATGGAGAGTCTGTTATGAGTATCTTCTTTTGAAATGCATTTGTATTTGGTCAGATTTTTCTCTTTACTTAACTGGGCTGCGTTTCTTTAAAGTGGTTTATTTCCAGTGACATGCCTGAACATCTTCCATTGTTTCAATTGATCAGTTCTTGGCTGGCTTTCCTCCTTATCTCTGGACAGAAGTTGCTTTGTGGAAGACCTGTAAGGAAGCAGAAGTGTGGTTCTTTGCTTTGCATTCCCCCCACATCCCTACTAGATTGCTACATCACAGCTGTCTAGTGGGAAATCGAATATATGGCTCACCCCATAAGGTATACCTGTTTTATCTGATGACATATGCTGAATGTTCTTACCCCCATCCTTGACCACAGCTTACTGGAAGCACTAAGGTTATCAGAAAGCTGCTGAGGTTTTTTTTTTTTTTGGCTTTTTGGCTTTGTCATCATGGTTCAAAATCCACCCTCTCCTCTGTGTCATGGACTCTCTGCCAGGACCATGTCCAGATTTCCCTTTGCAAAGAAGTCGATGCACCAGGACGGGCAGAAGATCACAATGCTGCTCCTGAGGATCCTCCTGTGCTCTTCGCTAGCGGGCACCACCTGCTTGCCACCTCGGTTTCCCCTTTGGAAACCACAGGCACCGTGTGTTGCCTCTAGCGTGGCTCCGTCTGGAATTACAGGGAGTAGCCAGTTTCCCTATCCGTAACACTGAGGCAGAACCAACTGGTTTTGCCTCAGTTCTCTTTTGTTGTCCGAAATTAAGGTGATTTTTCCCTCTGAGCTACCTCTCTCCACCTCAGACCTAAATCTCTCATTTATTGTACTCTTGCATTGGGGCTACTGATACTGAGAGAAAACTTTGCCATGTCTTCTTTCTGACGGTTCTTTTATGGCAGTTTCTGGGCTTTGCTGAGGTGTGGGTTTTCTACCCTCTTTTAGAGAAGAGATATTATTTGTGCCCTGAAGGTTTTGTAGAGAAACATTTGGGTTTTGAGTCTTCTGCCTGTCTGTAGATACCCACGTAGATCCTAGTGCCAGAATTTTTTTCATGTTTTTCGTATAAATGCTGTAGATAAGAAGCATTGTGAGATTCTGATTAAATGTGGTGTCGTACAGATGAGTAACAGAGGTACAGGGGAGGTTAAATGAATTGCCCGAGGTTAAGCTGAAAGCCTGAGGCTCAATAAGGCTTTGAACTTAGATCTGCTGAATCCCAGATAAGACCCCTAACCTGTTAATTTTCCTTCTCACATGTGTTGCTGCTGTAATTAATTTGGAACCGTTTCATCAAATGCAAAATATTTCAGTGGCTAAACACAAAAGAGTTGTTTTATCAATTTTAGATGGAATTTACTTTTAAGAACTGGACAGCCACTAATAATTTCAAAGTATTATGGAAAGTGGAAAAAAATTTGCTTTTAAGTCTTAGGTCTGTCTTCAGGCTAAAGATACCTGTTTGTAACTGCGTATATGCAGTTACCTGGGAGATTTTATATACTGCTTTGATTTCTTGAGACTGAAGGTGACCACTTTGCAGAGACCTCTCTCCCCTGGTGACTGTTGTGAAAGCCTGTTACATCCACTGAATTGTTCTTTGGTCAAAATATGTGATAGAATTTTCTAAGATGAGCTAAACTGCTAACACTGTTGTTTAGCACTTTAGTTTTCCAAAGAGATTTTATCCTTAAAGTTTTTTTGGTGGTTTTTGGTTGTTTTGGGTTTTTTTTGTTTTGTTTTGTTTTGTTTTTTTAATTTTAAAAGAATAGATTTCTTTGCTTCCAGAATGTAACTTAGGTGTTAAGTGCTTATCTTCTGAAGCCTAGTGCAACAGGTAGTTGGCTAAGACTTGACTCTACAAGCCTATAGCTCAGTGTGTACCTAAGCTAAGAGTCTTTGCATGGAAAAAACCCCAGGAAATATGCATATAAATGGGTGTTCCAGTAAATTTTTAAATCGTCTTCACAGCAAAGTTGATTAAATTTGAACCACAAATTTCTGGAAACCCAGGCTTTCCTCGCTCTGGTGCTCACAGAGGTGTCCACTTGCCCACGCCGTGCTCTGCTCCATGCCCCTCTTCAAGCTCCTGGACTTTCAGCCTCATGGAAGAGGAAGGGCAGCAACAGCTCCGGGACCTGTGAGCAGTCCGCTCATTGCCAGAGAAGCCTTTCTAGAATAAAGACACAAATATGGAAAAGTATCAAGGAGGATAACAACACTTTGCTCTTCCAAGAGTGAAATTATTTTTATCTTCTTGGTCTAAGTATGTAGAAGAGGTTTGTATGCAGTGTCAGTGTCTCTTACTAGAGCATTTAACAATCTTGGTAAAACCAGACGAGCTTTCAGACATTGGAAAAAGGCTCTTTTCCCCAGAGCCTTATGGAAGATGGAGCAAGTTTTACGCTGTCTTCTGGGGAATGTTTTCTCAGTGGAAATGAAATCAGTTTGCAAGTGAGTTCAATAGTGTCATCCCATTATATAGACAAGAACACCGAAATGAAAGCTCGGGATCACAAAAGAGGCTATTGACTGCATTTTGGGAATGACTTTTCTTAAAACAAGTCACCTATGCCGGTGTATGGAATTTGGGACATTTGGATGAGAAACGGTGGATACATTTGCAATCTCTTTTAGGCAGACATGCAGAAGCTTCTCCCTGTGCTTCAAGATGACCAGAACCCATCTTAGTACCGCAGGGAGATTACTTAACATGCCTTGCTTCTCAGCGGGACCTGATCTCCTGGGTTTAATCAGGAAACAGCTGCTATGTAATTTTGTAGTTAGTTCACAGTGCAGGTGTTTGTCTGCCCTCAAAAATACTATAGAAGTATTAATCATTTTTTTTGTATTTGGGAGTACTGTGTTTTCCATGTTCAGAATGAAATTATGCAATAGAGCGATGCTGGAGGCTCGAATTTCTTAATTGTTCATATACGTCAACCTCTTTTTATGAATAATACATGTCAAAAATGTATCACTAGAAATATAGTCTCAAGAATCCTTTTCCCATATGAATGAATGTCACTAGCAGCTGTTCTATATAGTATAAAACCTATAGAGGTAATTTAACTTGGTCCAGCATTTCTGTTCTCTCTGTATCACCAGGCTGCCATTTAAGGGAATTACAGCAGGTTTATGTACTTTATGACTTATGTTTCAGTAGATGATGAAATTCTTCAGCCTTCGTTCAGTCAGGGAGCTTCAGAGGTGCTGTGGTCTGCAGCAAGAGATTTGCAGCTGAGTTTTGTTAGAAATGACTGCTAGCTGGTCGGTCATTATAATGACTCTGGATTTCGATGCCCTTGCACGGTAGCTCCCTGCGTGGAAATAATGTGCTGTTTCATGAAGATGAAAGAGGAAGAAAATGGTTTTGTAATGTTTCTGCAAGAAGAGATTCTTCTTAAAAAATAAGATGAGAAATTTGTGAATATGAAGGGCTTTTAGAGTTTCACTGTAAAATGGCTTTTTTTTTTTCCTCATTTTAGTGGGGCTGCATTGCCTGCTGTCCTTGACCATGAGAAATGTAAAAAGAGAATGCCTGAATCTGTATATTGTAAAGTTTTGTTTCAAACCTGGTTCTGTGTTCACTGGAAAAGTATTAATGTTGTTTTTTAAAGTGCTAAGTATTGGTTTTGGTCTGTTTCTCCCAGATTAAATATGGCATGCCAGGCACCTAACAGAAGTTCAGGGGTTTTTTACCTTCAGTTTCAATCTCTTTATAATTTTTCGTATACAGAAAAAATATTTCAAGAAAAAAAGTTAAGGAAAAAGGGGCAAAATATACCAAGCTTGGAGAGTATTGCCAAGAAAGCATTGGGCAGAACTAATTGAGGGTCGTGTATCTTCGTCGTACTGTCCTGGCAGCTGCACACCACAACAGACGGATTTACCCTGCGAACTGCGCGGTGGCTGCTTTGGCTGGCTGACAGCTGGTTTAGCATGTTGCTCATGGGAGAGCAGCTCTGTACACAGCACCTTTTTTTTTCCCCCCCAGAAACTCTTCGGTTTCCTGGCTTGGTACAGAAATGGAGATTAGCACTGTTCTTGCCAGGTCTGGTAAAGCCCTTAGTCATGAACTGCAGAGCATTGAAATGAATTGATAAGAAATGCACTTCAAATCATCTAGTCCAAAGTCTGCTGGCTTATCCGTTCAGGAAAGGCATTGTCTGATTTCAGGGAGAAATTGCCATGCATGGAGGGCAGAACACAGCCAGAGATACTCTGAACATGATGCTAAGAGCCTAACCCCTAGCCAGACCAGAACAAGCATGGTGCACTGTAGATGTAAGATGAAGTAGGTTTTCCCCTTTCCTACTAATTTTTTCCACATCTTAACAATTTCACACCAATTGGACTCAAAGGGTCACTGATTCTTTTAATTGCTGTGATTCAGAGGCAGTTTGGAAGTGTCTTCCCTAGTTAGCACACTGTGATGCCATTCGTTGCTTCTCCGGCTTAATGTATCTTGAATGTAAGCAAAGCACAAATGTTTATATCATTTTCTTTAGTGTTTGCACGCAAATGGCTGAGGATGAATGCTGTCAGTGGGGCTCTGTATGTGGAGTGATGATGTTTAACTAAGTGCTGTTGCAGGCTCACTTAAATTTCCGCTTTCCTAAGCTGTGCTGTTATCCATAAATGTCATGCTTTAAAATATGACTTTATGTGCATACGTACATAGATGCACACACACACATTTCAGATTAGAGAATAAAATGAAGGATTGCTGGTAGGTTAACATAAAGCACTTGACCCACTCGCTGAGCCAGCGAGCCTCTGGTTATGGGTGTGCTTCCTAGTTGGAGAGATCAGCTGCCCCAATTTCTGTGGTCGTTTTTCTCAAGCTGTCCATTTCCCTGCTGTGCAGGGGTTAGGGAATGAATTCATTTGCGGAATAGTCAGAATAGAGGGTGGAAAGTGCCTGGTTCTAGTCTGAATTCTAGGCACAAACCCGTTTCAGGACTGCTGGATGTTTCCCCTGAAATTATCCATTATGAAATTAATTTCCATCTCTGGTTAATTATCACTACTATCCACAGCAAACACACAAAATGAATGGGAAATTTTCACTCTTGTTTTTGAATTGTATCTGCAGCCTTTGTAAAACAGCACAGATCACGTGTTTGCCAGGGGACCCTCCCAGGCATAGGAGCTCTGAATTTAATGGTTTTGAAATACTTTAAGAAGAGACGTGGCTGGCTGAGAAATGTGTTTCCTGCGTACTAGTTGGGGCTGAAACTTCACCTGCATTGTTCAGAGGGAAGGCAACCCACCCCAGCACATCTCCTGTATGTATCACAGAAAAGACTGGAAACAACCTACTTGAGATACGACCTTTGCTTGAAGATTAGAATAGAAACTCAGCTGCTCTTTAAGAGCATACTAAGCTTCATGTTAACACAGCCACACTTTATGGGACCCAGAGGAGAGTAAACTTGGTAGACTTAGAACCTACCTTTAAAAATAAATTAGATGTTCCTAAAGGCAAGGCATTTACAGCTGTTACACTTTCATATTTATTTATAGTTTCTTTTCCCTTGCATTTACATTTAGGTCTCCTACTAGGCTGTAATCATTAGGTGTTTTTACCTTATTTTTTTGGAGACATTGGATTTTCAGATTGATTTTTAAAAACGCAGAGCTAGGAGCAGAGCCTTGTAGTTGATTACACTCAATACTTCAGATATTTTAAAAAAATCAATGCACACTGTATCTTGTACAAAACCACACTAATTTCTTCTAATGAAACTCTAAGTCTGTCACCTGTAATCTTCTCGGCAATCCAGATTTTACTTTCCGACGTCGGAACTCTACAGCACGCAGGGTCAGTAACCTGTGCCGCCTAGGACTTTTGTCTAGCCCTCGCTTAGAAAGATGGTGAGAATAACCACAATTAGTTGATGTCAAATTGATCTTGGTTTTCAAGATTCAGTGGGGAGTGTCATGAAAGCAAGCAAGGATGGTTCAGGCGGCTGTATGGATTAGTTCATGTCTCTCTTCAGGGCTTTCTCCTGGCTGAAAGATCTATCTTGGGATGTCAGTGAGAACAGGCATTGTAATTAGCTTTATATAAATAGATTCGATGTTATTTACCATGATTGCTTACAGTGTCTTTATAGAAGCTTGAAGAAAAAAGTGGAATAAACACTGGAAATTGTTTGAATATTCAATATCGGTGCTTTGCCTTTTGGTATTTTTTACAGAGTGAATGCCAGCGCATCCGCTCACATCGCTTCCCTGCTCTGCACCAGCACTTAACATCGCAGAAATGTGCAAAGTGCTAAAAGCATTATTTTCTACTTCACAACTTGTTGTACGACCTCATAGGAAGCTTATATATGTCTGTTCAAACCAAATTGCCGGCACTTTTCTTAGGGGATAAAAAAACATTTGCAAAAAAATCCAACCACCAAAACCAAAAATAGAACTTGAGAACGTGTCAACCTAGGCCATAAAGGCTGCAAACCAAATGTGTGCCCCACGTTTAAAATAAATGCTGAAGACTTGGTTAAGTTTTGTCTTCATTTTGGGGTAAAACTGAAGTGATTTTTCCTAGGGTAAAGCAGTCACATTCTCTGGCTTTGGAGTAAATAAACACCGGTTACTAAAGCAAGGAGCAGTTCCCTGTGCTGAAGCAGGCTCAGAGAGGTGAGATGTCTGATAACCAAAGGAAAATGACATACAATTGTTGGGTACAAATGTTTCACAAATGACTGGTATTTCATAAGCTATTATCCTTTCAGTGTGTCTAAGAGCTAGGTGCTACTTCATGCATTCAGTCATGGCTGTTATTGTGTGTATGTGACAGTCGCACTGGAATTCTGGGTGTTGTGTGGTTAACTTGGGAAAGAATATGTTTTTAGTTTCAGGTGCAATCTTTTATTTCAGTTTAATAGTTTTATTCAGCCTTCAGCCTCTGAGGAGCCAAAAATCTTTTTGCTTAGCCTTTGTTCTGTTGATGATAGTGACAGAAACCCAAAGATAGGTTTCTCATCTGGTTTATAAATATCAACTTGCCCAGGTAATCTTTGCCAGAGTTCACAGTACTGCAGTTAAAATTGGTGGTCTGAAAGTTCAGCGCAATGTAAATTCCAATGCGATGCTTTTAGCCCATATACTGCACCACAGATGGATGAAATGAACGATTTCATAAATCCAATCTAAAAAATTGTTGAACTTGTGAAACTGTGGTTTCATTCTGTAAACACTACTGGTAAACTACAAACATTTTTTTTTTTTTTCAAAAAGAATCCTTTAATAACTTACAATCGATATAAATGTTTCCATACATTTTTATAAAGCCATGAAAACAGTAGTTTCATTAGACTGTCCTGCCTTGATAGAAATGCAAATATTGGATCACCAAGATCTTGAAAATGAGAGCATGAACAGCCTCGGAATGAAATTATTATCATTGTCCAGATTTAGAGAAGTATCAGAAAAGCACTAATGAAATCAGCTAGATAAAATACTTCTGTATGAAGTTTGTAACAAGTAATTACAGGCTTATGGATTTTTACATCATTCTCAAGTTGTTAAATATATATATATGTGCTATCAGTAAGTAATCGAGCTATGGATCAGTAATCTCTAAATAGATTAATGAATTCAACTGAAATTGATTGACTGTTAGACTGATAGACGTCTCAATATATACTCACTTTGAGATATAAAAAATGTCAAAATTAGCTAGAGATTAGAAAATATTTACTCTTTTAGGCATGTATGCCATTATAGCATGATACTATACAGGATAGTATATTTGGAAGCTTTTATAGATTTGGGTTTTTGCTATTTACTATTTTTGTTCAATTTGAGAATAGCTTTGAACATCAAAGGAAAATCTTTCACAGGTTAGCAGCTTGTCGGTTCCAGCAGTGTACATGCACAAAATAACCTCCTCAAAATCCTGATGATGTTACGTGTGACTTTAGTATTCTGTCCTGTTTTTTTTTTGTTTTGTTTTCTTGGTGGTTGGTTGCTTTTTTAGTATGTTTATTTTCCTTTTTTTTAAACCTTTCAAAGAGAATGGTAGCCATATGTAGTTACTCTGCAAGTTATCTTTTCTGTATAATCTCATCTTTATGTAGCAATTTAGAAAGCCTGTGAAGCACTTTGTGGCTGTTCCTAGGGGACACTTGCATGTAACGGAGTACCTGCAAATATCCTTTGGTTTGGAACATCACCTACAGCTGGTACTTCTGCTCTTCAAAGCATCACCAAATAGATCACAAGTAACTCTACTGGCATTCAAGGCAGACATTGTTTGTTGCTGTTGGTGGAATTAGATCTTTTCTGTATTCTTACAAGCTTCTTGTGAATTTCTGAAGGTATATTTGCAATAAAATCACCAGAATTCCGCTCAAATTTATTTTTAAAGTTTTTAGGAAAAGACAATTTGAATATTTTTTTTTTCCCTCACTGTGTTGATGAATTTGGTAAGAGGGTTTGCTTAAGGTATTTGTGCAAAATTGACAAGAATTTCAGCAGTTATGATTTTTTGCATTCCTTCCTGTTAACAAGGCTGCCCAGACTAACATTGCACAGATGTTAGAGGAGGGACGTGCACAGGGACAAACTTTGTCAGCAAGCTTCATCAGAGAGTCTGGTACCTCCGTCCTTCGGGGATGGTGCAGCTGTGAGTACTTTAATGGCACATCCAGAAGCAACAGTGCTTTAAGAGCAACTTTCCCCTTTCTAACCATCCAACTTTGTCTAATTTATTGAGTGAGTTTGTTGAGTTTTTTTATTTTTATTTTTTTTTTTTTTCAAGATCCAACAGTGTGTTATTGCAATATATGAGTAAAGTCCTTCTGGTAAAGATGGATTCCCCATTTTCAGAGAAAGCCTTGCTTAGCTTTGCCTTGTGCTGCTAGGAGCTAGCTTACACAACATGCTAGTAAAATTATTTATTGTGCCTTGCCTAGGACTGCTGACATTTCTTTATCATTCAGTAAACTTTTTTTTTCTAATTTGTTGCGTGAAATCTGGGGGAAAATGCTGCCCTTTATTCTGAGTCACTGGGTACATTTCTCCTAAAATATCTGGAGTAACCAAAGTAGACGTGACTTCTAAATTCTCCTGCCTCTGACTGGATTAAATGGCAAAGACAGAGCTGCCAAATGTAGGTTCTTGATCATGTCTTTCTTTTTTTTCCTCTCTCCATGTTCTTTCAAAAAATAAATAGGATAGAAAAATTCCCTATCTGACTTAGGATGCTCTCTCCTGAAAATTAGATCTGGGAACATGTGTTAGGAGGATTTAAGCAAGCAGTGACTGCACTCATAAGTTTTACAAGGGCGAGTGCCTTCCCCTCCACCCCCTTATTGTCTTTCTAAAGATCTAATAGACTCTTGAATAAAGGGTGCCAAATTGTTTCATCTTTTTCATCAAGTTCTTCGTCTTTCTTGGTTGATTCAAAGATATTTTTCTGATCTGCGTTCATGTTATCCTTTGTTCCCATCTGAGTGATTAGATTGTACCAAAGCACGGAGAGCAGAGTCCTTGAAGTGATTGAATAAGGAAGACGACTTACTACAGGAAAAATGCCCTGGGACATGAATTGCTTTAATTAAAACCTCCAGGCAAAAGTTAGAAGTCTCAAAGTACATCTCATGTAAATAAGATGGCAGTTTCTTACTGCTGTTCGATGTTGTTTGATGTGTTTTCCAGTCGAGCAAATCTGTTTTGCAGTAGTTATACACCTACCATATGAATTTATATTTTTGTATTTTCATATTGCCATACAGATGTTAAGAAGCCTGTTTATGCGCAAGAATCAGATTCCCAAATGCAGAATTCTGTGCAAGGAAGCAATGGTTGGAGGCTAAACCCTGTTCAATTGACTGTTAAAAAGAGGTGACTGTACAGCAGCTTTGAAAGTGGGAATCCCTCTCACACAATGCAGGAGTGAACAGGTTCCTCTGAGGCCTCCGGTGGTTATATACATAGGAAAACCCCCATCAGAGAGATTAGTCAGTATTTTAAAAAAATAAGAAAAAGTTAAACCTAACACTTGCTATTTTTGCAGCACCATGCAGGATAAAACGGTACAGGTATTCTTTTTTAATATGCATTGATAAGCACGGTGTGTTTGTGTCTCTCTATATACACACACATATAGTTATACCTATATTTCAGGTACAGGAATTTTCTAAGTCTCCACCAGCAGTGAGATGCCAAGCTCTTACTTGAGAGTTCCCACTTAATATCCCACAGATGCTGCAGTTCTTTGTCATGCCTCCAGTTGCACTGGAGAACAAAATATCGCTCCCCGTCTCTTCTCCACCCCCCCTAATTTTTCTCGAGGCATACTGCCTGGCACTAAACCTTAGGAATAATGACAGAAATGATTCATTATTAATGAGTTAACCTAGACTATATAGGGCTTGACTTCTCTCTGCCTTGGTGAGTTTGATGTGTACTTTCCTTCCAGAGAAAAAGGAAAAGTAAACTCCGTGCAGAATAGCCGTGGGGTTCTCTTTATAAAATGTCTGCTTCTGCTTAAGTAGGCTCATGGCAGATTGGAAGCATTCATTGCTGCTGATGGCAAAGTGATACTTCACACTTCACTGGAGATTTCTGCACTCCATCAGTCCTTTACTGCTAGGAGTCAGCACGGCATGGTAGATGAAGATCAAGACTAGAAATAAAATATAATTTAAAAATTCTAAATTTTGACCCTAACTCTGTGATTTTTTCATTTTTTTTTCTTTTTTTTCTGTCTATCAGTGGAAAGCTTGCTCACCTCCCGTATTAACATTTTGCTGTTGTTGAAACGGCCACGTCTGGCTTCCTTACAGTGAGAGATGGGTGAATACTTGTGCACTATTTGGGATGAATGAAGTAATTCAGATATCTTGCTTTAATGTACAGGTTTAGGCCCAGGGCACTTTATATCCAAATGATGTTCAACTAAGTGTCATTCTTAGCACACAGGCAAACTAAGCTTATTTATCTCCAGTGTGTTCTTATCCTCATTTAACATCCCAGCTTTGTGAATTTGCTTTATCAAAACTCCCAGGTGATCCTCTGCTGCCATAAAATCCTTCAATTGCCTTTCTTTGTACATCTGGTGGTATGAATTGTGCGGTGGACCTCAGACAAGAATATTCTGCCCAGTTACACTTCTGGCTATTAGCGTCGTGGCAAGTATTATTAGTAGTTATTGTTAAGTATTGATTTGCATTTTCAAACTGCCTTTCATCAAAGACCATTAATGAGCTACGTAGTGAATAGTTTCTTTTTCAGCAGCTTCAGCAGAGATTGATGTAAGCAAAGTCACAACAACCAGCTAGATATCCCAGAACAGGAGCCCTGGTATCATGCTGCATCCTGCTGGCAGCGGGTCTCCTTGCCTGTTTTGTAGTCTGTGAATGGTGCATTTAATTTTGGTTGTGCCTGCACTGCTTCCTTGTGATGGAGGATCAGGGGTCTCGAGGTTACGAATATTGATGTAGTGTCTGTCCTCTGTATATAGAAGATCATCGGTTCATGACCGTAACCATCTTCCCCCTCCTAATGCAGACAAGCTGGGTCACCAAACCCCAGCTTCTCAGGTCTTGTGAATCTTGTGGCTGATGGAACACGGTGTTGTTCTTGCCTCTGGTGAGAAAGGGGTGTTTGCATAGGAGATTTGCTCAGTACCTTGCTGTGCTGTGTAAGCAAAGAATCCTTCTATCAATTCATACAAGAACTAACCCTGCCTTTTTAAAGGTCATTTCTGTCTCAGTCAGCTCTTAAAGTTCAAGAGGAAATAAACTGCTTACAGTTGGCATTTTTCAAGTCAAGTGTCAACTTTCCAAGCCCCCAAGCCAGCGAATGCGGAGGAAGGAGAGATTAATAAGCGAGCTGCTTGGTTGATACAGTGATTGTGCAGAAATGTTCCTTTTTTCTTTCCTCTTTATGGGGCTTTGGAATGAAATGGAACGTCGTTGAAAGATTTCACTTTCTCCTTTTCACTTTGCAATGCAAAAGTATCCAAAGCTCTTTAGAAGTGCTTCTTTTCTCATTAGTCCATTGACAGCAAGCCAAGAGTTTGTCAGCTCCAGTGAAGGAGGACGCAAGGAACATTTTATGACAATGCCAATACCTAAAAGCTCCTTTAACCACAGGATCGTATTATCCAGTGAGAATAAAATGCACTTTCACAAAGTAGCTGAAGGGTGAAGTCTCCAAGCAGGTGCTTGCCCTTAACTGCATTGACGCCTTTTCCCGTGCAGGAGACAGTGGATCGATAAGGAAATAAGCAGGAAGAATGGGCTTTATTAATGAGGTACAATGGAGGCAGCAGGGGAGCTGATAATGGAAGACAGGTGGCAATCGAAGGGCGTGCTGAGTGTGGACCATCCACTGGCTGCCAGAGCGCCTGTATTGAACATGGGAGACGTAGGCTGTGGAGGTACCAGCGCTGCTAATTGCCACGTTGGGTAGCTCCAGAGAGAGCGAGCTGTGCATCCCATTTGCTGTGTTGGGTTCTTAGTTTCAGTCTTGGCAACTTTTTTCTTGTGTATTTGTTTTGCTGGCCCATATAAGCTCTTATTGAAGATTTTCTGCCTAAAAAATTCTTCTTTCTTTCATAAAGGAGTTTGCAGAATTAAAGACATCAGCAGCATTATCTTTCTTGCTTTGCTTTCAAAAGAAAGAAAAGTGCCACGGTACAAACTATTTTTTAAAGTGATAGATAAACCAGCCTTGCCAAGTATCTCTGCATTTTCCAGTTGTAGGTTCTTAACCGTCTTGTTTTTGCTGGTACAGCTATGAATTCTTTATGTAGGAATGCTCTGCCTGCCCATCGTGTTGTGGAAAATGGTGTTGATAGTGTATTCAGGGCTGCGGTTCCAAGTGGCTTTAAAATAGGAATAATTTTCTGTTTTTCTCTATATGCAGGTGGACACTTGATATGAAATCACACGTTATTTTTTATCCCCTTTGGGTTTTTATGTAGTTCATGTTTTGTTTCTCTAGAGACATATTTAAAAGAAGAACTCTTTGGAAAATTTGTGTCTTTGAAACTTTTCTTTGGTGGTCTTACTTGTTATTGTCACCTGAGATCGCTGAGAATGAGTGTTGTGTGGCTGTTAACCAGAGAAAAGATGCAAAGCAGATCTCTTCTGCTTGCATGAGAAGTTGATTCATGGTCCTTTTAATTCCTGGTCGCATTATAACAGAAATACATGAAGACAGGTGCTGTGAAGAGTCCTGGCTGGTGAGGACCAGCCTGATTGTTCTGGTCTGTCGCATCTGCTGCTCCAGTCACCTCTTTTCACGTCCATTGAGCAGCACAGGTTATGCACCTCAGCCTTATCTTTATATGCATCTGTGGGACACCTGTATGTTCAAATACAATAGATAATGATGGACTTAATTCATACATATTAGGAGATTTCTGGCAGTTTTTGAATCCTTTTTTTTTTTTTTCTCCCCATGGGAAGCTCATGGTAGCAGAGACTGATCAGTTCGACCATTTGTTGCCATGGCCAAGAGGTGGCAAATCGCACCTGTGAGAACAGAATTTTTTTTTCCAGCTATTAATTTATAGTTTGGAAATTAAATATGACTCATGTATGAAAGAGACTAAATGACAACATATTCACCTAAGAAAGTGCAACAAAAATGAACACCTGCTGAGTAACACTTAAGCTAGATGAGATCTGTTGGTATGCATTAAAAATAAGCAAACCCTCTTTTAAAACTCTTTTCCCCAGATTTGCAATCAGATCAAAAGTCGACCTAAACAAATGAATCAATGCCAGAAGCTTTGGGAAGGTCTATTAAAGGAGCAAACATGCAGTGATACTTCTCCCATTTTCCTCAATTTGTACCTTAAGGATTTCTTGAGGTGAAGGCGGTATCTCTATTTAATAGCTCATGATGAATTTTCCTCTGTTAATTTGCTTAGTTCTTCTAATGAAAGAAGGAGTGAAGAACTGTTCCTTCTTCACCTTCTGCCACTCATCATTTTGCAGGCTCACAAATGTTTTCATTATTCTCAGTGTTGTGGTTTTAGCCTGGCTGGCAGCCAAACACCGCAACAACCGTTCACCCTCTCCCTTCCCAGGGATTCAGGAGAGAATCAAAGGGCTAAAGGGAACTCGTGGGTTGATATAAGAACAATTTAATAACTAAACTACAATAATATTGAAAATAATTATAATAATAATACTAGTAATATATACAAATGAGTGATGCACAGTGCAAGTGCTCACCACCCAATGACCAAGGCTCAGCCTGTTCCAGGCTAACGATCCCAGAGCTGGGAGAGTCCCGAAACCACAATCCCAGATTTCAGAATCAGCTGAAACCAGGACACTCAGACTGCTGTAGCAGAATATAGTGCAGCTAAACATCTGATTTTCTGCATCAAATCAGTTCTTCCCAATTATTGAGTACTGGCCAGAGTAATATCTGACAGGGGCGTCAGAGTTTGGGGGGTAAAGATTTATCAGGACTGGTCTGCATTATTCTCCGTTAGATGGAGAGGGGAGAAATTATGCCAGTATGGTCAAGTGAGTATTAAAAGGCAGAATGGGAACAAGAATGATTGCTGTGTTAGAAATGCATGCCCAAATCCCTGTGGGCTGGGAGCTGGGAAGTGAGCAGATGAAGCAGAACTGATCCCAGTGTGACTGGAGGGTCTGACAGATGCCATCGCTTCCTGGGAATGACACAACACTTGGATTGCTTTGTAGTGCAGGAAGCAATGTTTGCAAACAGCAGTGATATCTCACAAAGCAGCTCTGTAATTGTTTGTTGACTTTGCTATGGAGAGACTCCCACAAAGGTGAGAAAAGGCTGTGCTTCTTCCACATCCCAGGAAAGAGAGAGATGAAGTGCTGAATCAACCACTGTGTCCAGAAGTGTCTCATAAGCAATTCTGCAGGAAACTGAGGCAGATTAGCCCCAAGGGAGTGTTCATGCCACCCAAGTTAGTGGCTGTTGCATGACTTCAGTGGTGCTGATGTTTGGTTTGGAATGAAGAGGTGGGTTCTGCATTCCTCTGGGTACAGACATGGTGCTGCAGATGTAGATGCGATGGCAGGAGCCGTTACAGACCCTACAGCTGAGACACACTGATTGTGCAAGGGCTCCTGCTGCCTTTTAATCCAGTGTACAACTGTTGGGTTCAAAGCACCACGGAAACAATCCGAGCGCTTGTGTGGTGGATTATGGTGCTGCACTGGTGAGGGCAGAAACTGTTCGCTCTGTACCTGTTAAATCCACGCTGGACTACCACCCTGTCCTTCTGACAATTCAGTGTTGGTACATGGAGCTGGTTGATGCATGATTTGTGACACCAACTGGCTGAAACCAAATTACATGAACAGAGCTGTTCTTTTATGAGTGGTACAGAAGCTAAATGACTTGATTGCCATGTCTTTAAATTCATTTCTCTATTACAACTTCACTCCAAAATAAAGCATCTGACCTCTCTGCTCTTCTAGTGATTTTGAAACCTGAAACTGCCACATAAAGGCTATTTACATGTGCACCTGACTGATTTCTGTATAATGTATTTGTTACAAAAAGATTCCATAGCGTGTAGTATTGTTTTATTAAACATTTTAAAATATTGATGCAGAAGAATTTATGTAATAGAGCTATAAATTTAGTTGTTCTGGCAGTTCTCCTTCCACAGTAACAGCTTTATTCCTCCTGCCTTATATTGGTTTAAGGGTTCTTTGAGCTAATTTGAGGGATGGAAATTAGAGGAAAGTAGGTCTCTGTGCCCTGCAGGTAAGTCCTGATAGTGTCAGCAGTCCAGTGGAAGCTTCAGATAGTGCTGTGGATTTCTGGATGCTAACAGGGAAAACAAACATCCACAGAATGTGTTGGGAATAAGGTTAGCAGGGCTTCGTTAGTAAGTCTGATCTGGGCATATCCTCTTCATGGGGAGAAATTACTGCTTGGAAACAGTGTCTGAGAAAGCAGTTTGCCTCCGCTCAGCTGCCCGAATACACGGGCTGAGCAGGGCGAGATTCTGCACTTGGACGGTATTTCTTGGGCATGCAGAGAGTGGGGCTGCAGAGCCACTGCAAAAGGAATGGCAAATATTGATGGTGTGATAGTCTAGTTTGGAAAGATCAGTCTCTGGAGTCTTATTACCTGACACCAGATGGCTGGAGAGCAGCTCTTCTCTGCTTTGTGGGTCTGTTGTTGCTTATATCCATGCACAAAATGGGTGTATACAAGAATCAAAAGTAATTTAACTGCGATGAAGTTTACTGAACTGGGGGCAGTTTCAGCTAACTCTGTTTTTCCTCATTCTTGTTCTTAGATATGTGTTCTTGCTTTTATTTTTGTTTTGTTTTGTTTGGTTTTTTTTTCAATTTTAAAGTAGTATTTGCACCATATGGAAAATAGGTACCTGGAAGGCAACATCAGTCTTGCAAGTTGAAGCTCTCAGGGGGCAGCAAGTGCCAGAATTAAAGTTAGCTGATACCTCCTTAGTCTGGTTTCCTATGCCATGCTGGATTCCTGTTTCACTTGGCAGAGATGGTGGATTATGTTGATTTAATGAGCAGCTATTCATATTTTTCTACAGAAAAAAATTAATAATTTATTAGTTATTTCTTGTGCTAGCCCTGTTATACCAGATGCAAACCAAGGACAAAGTGTAGCCTTATTTTGAGGATGCCATTCTGGAATATTTAGAACTTGTTCTTTCAAAACTCTTAGCGTGACGCATGGCTTCATATGTCATGAGTAGCTGCTATTGATTTCGGCAGTGCCCAGCACTTGAGCACTACCTCATGATGAAGAACCAAGGACTACCTTTGAAAAGTTCATGGTATCAACTAGGAGCTCTGGCAGAGGGAAGAACTGGAACCAGTTTTTTTGGGGAGACTTTCAGTTGCCTTAATGTGAGACCATACTCTTTAAGCAATTTCTGTGCTTCATTAATGTTCCCAATTCTGCAGCAAATGAGGCAGAAAACAGATGCAGTTAGCAGCGAATCCTGATTCCTTATTACAGTGTGGTAGAAAAGATCCTATCTTTCCATGTCACGTTGTTTATGCCCAAAGACACGGTGGCACTTGGAAAATTCATGGTTACAGGTCAGGATGTTTGGTCATGGAATTTTAAAGACCTGTGCAGTCTGAATAGGCTTCTCTATTTTGGATTTAACGACTAGCCTGTCTGCTACAATGCTGTGCTTAATACGGCTCGGATCATGGCAGACTGCTTTGACGTAAGTTGAGTCAAAGCAGGTGGGAGGCGGAGATGAGATGAAGTTAAATTGGTTCTTATGAGAAAGAAAAGCCAAGAACAGCAGTCTGTCGGAGTGCTTGTCATAGATAGTGAAGTGACTTTTCAGCCATTCCTTTACTTTTATCCGTGCCAATGTCCCATGGGTAATGCCAGGGGGTAGTACTTAATTGTTTGGGATTTTTTGTTGTCAACAAGTATCCATTACGAATTCTCTTCTGAGGCTCCAGTGCAAACCTAGGCAGGTTTTCATCACATAACCTGGAGGAGTTTTCGCTGACAAAAGCCCGATGCTGAAATGCTGAGCTGTAGCTTTGAATTTTAGTGAGAATTGCGGTGGGGTTCCATCACGGAATTGTTCTGCAAGAAACATTTTAGACAATTGTATTTCTGTAAATTCATTCAGGTAGTCTTAGTTTCAGATATTAAAAAAAGAAAAAGTGACTGAACAGTAATATACAATACTCATTTCAATACTCGTTTCACTGTGGAGTACAGTAATGCACGTTGGAAATGAGGTCTCATTGGAAAAGGTCATTTGAAACAGGTCCGCAGAACCTTCGCGAAGCTGTTATGAGTCATGAGTCTGCGAGGGCTGACTTGTTATATTGCAGTGGAGGGTTTAATGTTTTGTTTTTCTCATCTAAACACTTTGACCCTCTTTATTTTATTAAGATAAGCTATTATCTAACTGTCAAGAGCCTAGAATTTCAGCAGATTTGTTTGCTGACAAGTTATTTCAGCACAACTGTTCTCCTACTCACTTCTTGCCTTACGTCAAGTGAATTTTCCTTTTTTCACTTCTCTTTACCAGTCCTTTATCCTTTATAGCTCCTCAGCTCTCATGCTGCCTGTTCCTAGATGACTTTTCCGCTTTCGTGATAAGTGTTGGTTTGAATATATAACAGAAATGGGAAATATTCTTTGTCACTCATGATGTTCCTGTCACCAGTGTCTGAAATCCTTGACACATGTATTTGGGGGTGAGTGGGGTGCGTGGGGAAGGATAGAGGTAGAGCCTTAATCTCTGGAGTGAGGGAAAAGCAGAAAAAGACTAGTACAAAAAGAGGGAGAAGTTTTGACTTTCTTCATCATATTTAGGCATGGCCGGGAGTTCGTCCAGCCCGCGAGTGTGATTATAGATTGGTAACTGATGGGGCCAACTGCATTATTCATTATGGTTCAGATTGAAATGAAATCATGGAGGACAATTTTCTATCTCACACTTCAAGGTCAGATGAGGGTATTTATTATTCCCTCTCTGTTTATCTGTGAATGCAAATTGAATTTAGCGATTCAAATTGATGAAATGTTAGAAATATAAAACTCATCAGAGCCGACACGAAGAGAAATTACTGGGTAGAGCTGGCCAGTGACTTCACCATCCCATGTACAGGCCTCTGCTTTGATTAGTAATTATTTCAGTCTTTGGGTTTTCTCATTCTCAGTTTTGTTTCAGTTGTTGTCATTTTTGTTTTCCAAGAAAAAAATGTAATAACACTTTGAAGCATTTAGAATTTGAATTAGATGATGTAAATAAAGCCAGCTGCAGAGAGGATGCTCGGATCCTGCCTGGAGAAAAGGTTTTCTTTCAAAATTCTTCCTTCGGGTTGGTTTTTTGGGGCTTGTTTGTTTGTTTTCATCCCTCCTATGACAGTTCCCTTTCTCCAGTATTTTGCTCCCTTGCATTGCGCTGAAGGCTCAAAGCTGGCGTGGGACGTGATGGGGAAGGGAGCAGCCGTTTCCCAGCTTAAGGTGCTGAAGCTCCGTTTATTTTGTTGCTGACGTATTGCCCACAGGCTGACCTTCCTCACCAGCCAGGTGTTAGGAGAGCAAAATCTAGGACCCGCAAAGGGGACCAAACGAGCATGGCTCTCTTATTGAAAGAATTGGAATGGAGGTATTTTCTTCCCAACTCACTGTCATGCATTTTGCTCAATTTAGTGAACAACTTGGCTCAGCTCACGTATCAGTCTGTGGTCAGAAGGCATTGCTGTAGTGTGCGTCCTGTTCTCGGCAGTGTTGGAAAGACACTTTTAACTTGTACGGGGAGGATTATTCTTATCTCAGAGTGGGAGTGGAAAATCCTTATCGGTGAATGCCCTTTAAAAATAGGCAGTCCTCCATAATTGCCAAATGCCACATAGGAAATTATAATACGGAGATAGATGATACATGCTGTGCGGGCTATGTGCTGTGGTAATAATCGTAGAGGACTGTTGTTTTTAACTCCTGCTTTTTAATTACTTGCATTTTATTAAGAACGTTTAGTATTTGCTTCTCTACTAAGCACTGCAAAGGGAATCAGTTTGCTCAGGATGCAAGTGTGTCTGACTTGTTCGTGATTCAGAACAAGAGCCGTGAGCATTTGGACATACCAAAAGCCCTTAATAGATTTGTCTATATAAGCTGTTATAAATCACTTTGTGTATTCAATTATCAGCTTGATTTCTCCTGTAGCCAGTTTTAGCAAAGACAACAGCATTTTCAAATTAGTGAGCATACAACAAGCAAGGTGGGTTCAGCGGTTTTTAAATACCAGTAAAAGTTTCATTCACAAAACAAATGCCTTTAGTAGAAGCTTTGGCCTTATGAGCACTTCAGGTTTGGAGCCTTAGAAGAAGGACATTTATGCCTGTAGTTATCTCACCTTGGAAATATTTTACATTCTAGGAGTCTGTGATGGATGCATTTGAGAGATTATTCATCTTTCAACTTAAACCAACAAACCACAGAAGTCTCCCGTTATTAAGACATGGCTTTCATTCTCATCGTGATGGTGGATGGGGAAAGCACGTTTATTAGTGTGACGGTAAATTTCACGTGGAGTGTCTGATTAAGTATCCATTCAGATAGAGCCACGCCGGCCTTTGCATTTTGGCAATGTTCCTGTTCTTGGTTTTTGGGTTGTTGTGGTCAGCAAAGCTGCGTGCGTTGCAGCGAGCATGTTGACCCCGTAACGAAAGGAAGCAGAAGGTGCCCGATGTGAAGTTCTTTTAGTAAACCCCAACTCCTGCCAGTCAATTATGGCTCTTGTACTGGGGCTGGGACATAAAAATCTGTGTTATTTCTGTCTGTAACTGTTCACTTTGAAGGAACTGCATTTCTGAGCCTGGTACTTATACTGCTGGTCAGGGAGTAAAATTAAATACTGTCTCAACAGTAAAACATACTGTCAGTGTACCAGTAAAGCTCCAAACATCTGTCTGCTTCTTACCCAGTTCATCTGTCCACACTAGTAAAATAATTCTCTTTATGTTGTTTCCTCATTATAAATTCAGTATGATCCAAGCCTGCCTTGTACGTAGAGCAGCAACATCACATGTGAGCTGCTTACTTTTGAATGATTTGTGATTTATGGAAGCCAGATGATGGTGAATTATATAAAAGGTCTGTGAGAAAATACAAAACGTGAATCAAGAGAAACTTCGCAGATGTTTGCGGAAGACTTGGGAGAAATAAATACGAGAAGAAAGTGCTGACTCCCTGTAGGCTGTTTTGTGTAGTATTTTCTGCAGCAGTATTTCATACGGCTCTCTGTAAAGCTTTCAATAAAATATAACCCATGTGATAACTTCCACTGAAGATGTTAATATTTTGTATCATTGCTCCTTCTAAATGTAGTACCCTCACAACAGACAGGATGGAATTGTTGGTCTCCACGATTCCCAGCTGGTCACGTCGCAGCAGCAGCGCAGTGTTTGAGAGCAGGGATGGATGCGGCCGCATCGGTACCTTCGCAATTCTGTATGTGAAGAAGAAAGGAAGCAGAATAAGATGCCAAGCCTCCAAACCTTTGACTTTCGAGCTGAAATACTTGTAGCACTAAAATCATCTCCTTCCTGATGTTTGTTTTTCTAGTTTACCTGCCTTAAATTTATTAGCCTCGGCAGCTGCATTCTGCAGCCATGTTCTCAGAGCTCCCATCTGTCTTTTCAGCAGCATTTTATAACGCATCAGTTTTGTTCCTTTTTAACATAAGATGGAAATTTTTCTGTTTTGCCAAGCCCCACCTTTTCTTTCTTGTGTCCTGTCCCTTTTTAAGTCAGACTATTTTTGTCATCATCACCTCCCTTCTGTTTTTCCTTTGTAACTCCCATCCCAGATGGTTCCTGTCGAGGCAGGTTAGGCAGAGGCTGAGGGGGAAGAGATCTGTGCCACAAATTGGAGCCTTGAGGGAGGGCACAGACAGAGATGTTCTGCTGCTATCCACTGGACGACATGAAGACATGCTGGGGTTACTCTGTTGCTGCTTATGCCTTCATGTTGGCTTATAAAACCTGGGAGGGAAGAACTGGAATGAAAAATCACATTTGTGTGCAAGCTCTCTGTTTATCAGTTTCCAGTGGGGTTTATGTCTTTGTGTGTTCTGTCCATAAATGTGTAGATACGTTGAGAAGGCTGCAGGTTGTCAAGTCTGGGGAATGGTTGTGCTTTTCATCCAAATGTCGTGCTACAAAACAATTTCCTATGCTCCTTTTTGCCTCATTAGCTTGCATGCTAACCTTTTTATTTTGGACTCTGTCATGAAGATGTTGATAGCTGCAGCGTGTTTCTTTTTTCTCTTATATATGTGCAATAGCACTGTCATCGTGTTTTCCCTCTGTGCATCTTCAGTGTTCTTCCCATCCACCCTGCCTGGTTTTCGGTGCTTTCTCTTTGATGTGATCCTTGTTTCTGACAGTTGGCCCTGGTGTGTGCAAGTGTCTCATCTTCTCCTGAGTTACGACATGACCCAGACAGTGTTGCTCTTCTAATTGTCTCTGTGCTGCTGTGGACCTCTTGTTTTCCTCTCAGGCTGACAGACAGACTGGTTCTGGCATCCTGTTTTGCTTTCCCTGTTATTTTTTCAGTATCTCTGAGGTGGTAACTTGGCTATTGAAAGGATGGAATGATTAAAATTATTTTTTATGGATCATTGAGGGGAGGAAGTGTGTGAAGCTGTCGGCTGCTTTTGTAATTTTTTGAAGGAGATTATTAAAATGTATCTTACAGCTTCAGTATTCACTCTCTGCCATCACTGTTCTCAGTCTTTCTAAGAACATTCTGGAAAATGAAGTTTTATCATTAAGATTACATTAAAGTAGATTATAGAAGGGAAGAGCAAAATATGAAGAGTCTCAACAGCTCAGAACAGAAGGATGTTGGCATCTCATTCACTGGGATGTGGAACAAGGAACATTAATAGGCTGATAAACAGAAATTACTTTTTCTCTTTAAGGCTTAAAAGGTTTACTTTGAACTCGCAAAGATTTTTTAAAATGCCAGTTCTCCAAGCTTATGTTGAATGGAGAACTTTGGGCCTATTTTATTTTTTTAATGCTCGTTTTTTGTGAGCAATTACTTTTGAAAAGCCACAGGTGTCATCAGTGTGGAAGACAAGTGCCCAAGTCTAACGTAAACAGCATTTGCTGCTGAGTACCTACTTTCAAATCCTGTTTTGTGTCAATAAGGAATGAACTTTCTTTTTGAATTTCTTCTTACAGAAACAGTTTATGTTGTATTTGGTGTGGTTTCTGGAAGAATTATCCATCTGCCCTAAGAGAGGAAGAAAGGATCTCAGTAGTTTGCTTTGGCAAGGGGTGGAGGGTTGTAAGGAAGTTGAATTTCACACTCCCTATAGCAAGGAAACCTATAGTGATAGGGTCAGTTCAGAGAGTTTAAGTATTGTCTCTGCTTTCAAAGACGTCTCTGGCATTTAAAGTTTATGTACATTAACATCACATTTAATCTGAGTCTGAAATATAAAGAGATGATGGTGTTCTTTCCAAACACCATGCAGTGGCTGAGGAAGTTGCCCATTTGTCTCTCTTTGCCTAACTTTCCTCCTGTTTTAAAACATTTTCCAACCTAGTTCAAGAGGTTGGTGTGTATGTGGCTGAATGTCTGTGATGTTCAGGAGTTGTGAATTTCAAATATTTTTCATTTCAAGAAGGAAACCTAGCACATAGCTCATTTTTCTTTGTGAATGTCAACTCAATCATAATCTGTCAGTCCACTCAGCATTTATAGAAATAGGTCACAATATTGGGAGATGAGGAAAAAAAGATTTCTCCATTGTCCTGTCAAAATGTTTTGCAATAATCAAATGCGAGATTCTAGCTGTTTAGTGGTATTTAATCTTCTGTTTGCATTTTGGTTCTCTTCTGACTCTAATCAGGACTAATGATGGAACAAATAATATTTGCAGTAAGGTCTCTGCAGTGCGATTTAATTTGTTGTAAGACAGTTGATGAGGTTTTGTGCTTATTCTTTTTTTTATACATAGGGTAAATATATTCTTGAACAAACTCTAATGAATCTTAAGACAGCAGCAGAGGTTACCTGGTCTCATCTATCTGTTCTGCTCTGTATTGGAGGCTGACCTGTTGCAAGCCCAGTAGACTGGCACATGTGCATGGGTGTAAAGTCTGTCTTAGCACAAACTTAGCAAAGTCTGTCTAAGTACCCCCTGGAAAGGGTTTTGAGAGGCACGGTGTGATGAATATTCCTGTTACATTTTAAGATGTTAAGCTGTGTCCTACTGGAAATCACTGTCAGCCTAAACTGCCCCAAAGGGGTGTTTCAGGTGTAGGATGCTGTACTGTGAGCTGAGCAGCTGCGGTGCGAGCCCACGTTGGAGTTTGGGAGCTGTATGGTGACCTCCAGCAAAGGATGGGCTGGAGAGCAGTGATGGGCAGCTTTCTAATTTGGTAATGGTAACTTCTGAATGATGCAGGTTTCGTACACTGCAAATACTTCTTGAGTGACATATATGTGCTTGTGACATTTGATGGCTCGGTTATGCTGCTTAATTTTATCCCATATTTCACAGTATGCCAGGGCTCAGCCTGCTCTTTGTTGTCTTTGGATGTTGGCTTCTAGGAAATCTTTTAATATGGATTTATTTTGTAGAATCTGACAAGAGTTGATTCTCTATCCTGTGGAATTCTTGCATTGTTCAATAAGAAAAAGGCTAGTGTTTCTAATAAGTACACACGAGACAGAATTTGAGATGTTTGCTGAGGTCGGGGTGGGGAAAAGCTGATGCTGCTTCATCTTCCATCACCATAGATACTGCTCTTGTCACAGGTTCCCTTTTTAACTGATTAATTAAAACAGAACCAAGGAAGTAGTGGTGCCCTGGTAATGAAATTATCCATTTTCAAATGCAGATGTGAAGCCCTCTTGATGAACTTTCCCACCTGAATACAACAATGAAGAGACTATTTCACAGTCCCTGATTATTAAATTTGTCTGTGAAGGGTTCCAAGTCAAACTGGAGCTTTAAGCAGGCTTCTAATTCATCCACTGTTTTAAAAATGCACATTTTTCTTCAACAAGGAAGATTTAGAGGTGTGGAGACAGCTGCTTTGGTGAATTCCAACGTAAATTTCCCGAGAAGGACAATTTGGTGACCTCACAGGGCAGGAGGTACTTGATTTACGCTAAGAGTGTCTTTTAGGGCAGTGTTCCCTTTCTGATCTATCTAAACAGTACCTTAAAAATAGTGCTGTTTTACTTAAAAGCATTTTTATTTATTTTCTTTTAAATATTATGATAAAGAATGCCCCTCTGAAGCACTCATAAATTTTCCAGTGTTGTTTTTAGCATCAGAGAAACAGATCTTCTGTTCGTGAGTAAGCTAGAGATGTTGGTTTTGATCTTTCTACCTTGCTTGAGGGTTTTTGACTTGTGTGCGGTACTTTTTTTTATGTCCTGCTCACTCTTTCAATACTTAAATTTAGTGCAGTCTTGGATAAACTTGTCATACTTAAATTATGAACTGACTCTTCACAATCACAAGAATGATTTCACTCTTCTTTTGGTATTGATCAAGTACTTTGCCAGCATACTTGATCTGTGATGAGCTGCTAGATGAGAGCATTGGAACAGCTGTCCATTAGTGTCCCAGCAGCAGCCTGAGTGCCTGAAGGATGTGCAGGAAGAACATCTCCAGGAATACATGGATAATTGTGTGTCACCGTGTCATGCTGAACAGAATGCTGAGAAGAAGAGGGACCAAGCTGTTCTGGCTTGATGGAGAGTCATGTCCACCTTGCCTCAGAAGACATTTCTCTTTCAATATGGGTTCCTGGCAAGAGCAATGTGCAGGTGGTGGCTATAATTACTTGCTGAGTATTATCTGTCTGTCAAAGCACATTATATTAAACCTCAGTTTTACTTCCACTTTGTTAGAAAAAGATTAAAAGATACAGTAGAACCCGACATTATGCGTCAGGTTTCTACTCTGTTGAAAACAAGGCTTCTTCTCAAAGGCAAACTGATTTTGAAGAAGATATGCAATTATTTAAATGCTTTGTATGTGTGAGGTTCCAGTAATTGTCTTGTGCTGAACAAGAAGGCTGTCAGCGGGATGGTTCTTTGCTCGTATCTTTTTCTGGGAGCAGCTGATAATGTGACTGCAGCTACTTGGTTTCCAGCTGTAAGATGAAATGGCACCAGCCCGGTGTCCTGGTGTTGTGGTGATGCTTCTCCTCTTGGGTTTTTCTGATCTGACTAAGAGGCAGTGGCCAAGATTTCACAGGTCTGTATTATCTTTTATTATCTTTCTTAGTGCCCGAGTACTGGAGAAGGCCCGACAGCAGCTGCAGGAAGAAATACTACGGATTCAGAGCCAGCTCGTGGATGAGAAGAAGAAACGTGAGCAGCACGAAGCGCTGGTCAGACGGCTGCAGAAACGTGTGCTGCTGCTCACCAAGGTGAGTTTTTTTTTTGCCCCATCCTTATTTCCTGCACTTTCCTCCAGGTGTAGTCCTTGCTATTCCTTCTTTGTTCACCTCCATAACACGTACTACAAAGTTGCTATGGGGTCTTTGCATAGCGAGTGCTATAAGAGACGTGAAACTTGCCTTTAGGGCTCCATTAGAATAAAGGTACTAGTACATCCTGAGGCTTTGCTAGTGTTCCTCCCATCTGGGCTCATGCTCTGTCGACGATATGTGACTTCATCTCAGGCTTGGCATTTGTGCAAGGGCAAAGAATTGAATGATATTGTCACTAGAGTGTTTTGAGCCACTGATGGGAATTTGTGATGGCTTTGGCCACGTCGCCTCCTTTCCTAGAGAGAACCAAATGATGGCACCTTGTCAGCTGTTCCTGTGGAAAGAAAATTTACGGAGTAAGAGACTTACCTTTCTCTTACCGTGAAAGTCTGTTCAAATGTAGTGGTAGGCACTAGACCAGTAAGGTGAAAATATGTTTTAAGATTCTTTCTATAGGATATATCAAAGAAGTCTGTATTATCCTATATCAGATATGCACTCATGATGAATTTCTGTACAATAATTTTGAAGTCTGTAGAGCATTGAAAACTTTATATTAAATTCTGAGAGTGCTAAAGGAGCCCCAAAACAAATAATAATTCTCTATAGTCACAATGATAGGTACTTCACTTTCCAGGATTACTCCTTAGAAAACTTCACTCGTCTGAGCAATCTCCCTGACGTTATAAAGCGGCTCACGCAAGTAAGCTTGTGTCTGTGCATAAGGTCAGACTCAAGTAGTTAGAGTGGGTGAGGAGGAGCCAGGCACATTGCTGTGTACGGGGAGGAAAGATGATGATATGGGAGTGTCTGAGCGAGAGGGAAAGGAGCTGTTCTGCTGCTTGTGTTTTAGGCTTTCATTTTCAGTGTCAACTAAAGCGTTTGGATTGGTTTTAATTGTGCTGCACCCAGTTCTGTGTAATTCCATGTCATTGTTAAGACAAAGAGTCTGTGATACATGGTGCGGTAAGCAGGGCTTCTCGAAGCACGAAGCAACTGCTTTGAGGATATTCTATCAGGATATAACCTCTGGCTGCAGAATTTGATGCCATGGAGGGTCACCTAAGCGAGAAGAGAAAAATAGCAGTAGTTCTTTCAGCTTCACACTGGGGTAGGTGCTGCAATCAGAGTGGAGGGGCCAAAGCCTCTCCATGGAAATGGAAACGGCATCTCTTTTCCTCAGGCTTTCTAATATCCCAGCAGCAGCCAGCTCTCTGTACTGTTCTAGTTTGGCACTGGCATGGCTGGACGTGACACAGGTGGATACTGAACCCAATAAAAATCCTTCCCTTACAACCTTAGCAATCTGGCATTGTGCTGGGCTGCTCATCCCTGAAGTGTCTCAGATGGCTTCTGAAGTATTCCCTTCGTTAACTTATTTCCAGTCCTCTGCAGAAACATGTTTTGTTGTACAACACAAAATGTCATTACTCTTTTTTAAGCACTGGACAAAAAGACAACAGCACTTTGTCATGTAATGGATTGTACCCTAATTTATATATAAAAACAAAGCCTTTGCTTTTTTTGCTATCCCCCTTCTCCTCCTCTTGAAGAGGAACACAGGAAAAGTTGGAAACGTCCTTCATCAGACCATGGCAAATAAAACTGTGTTTTGACAGTGGAAGTTTTCAGTGTGCCGAGTGATTCCTCAGCTGACCTGTGTTAAAGGAATAAAGACTTTGCTGTTCTCTGGAAATTTGTATTCCATCCAGAGAATTCTAGGGCTCCTTTGTGAAGAATTATATGCGTTATGGTACTTGGGCAATCTATCCCTGGCACTGTTTCTCCTGCTGGTTGCTCTCCTCATGCAAAATCAGAAGAAGGAATTTCATTTAATTAAAAAAAGTATGATATTGTGATTTGAAATGAGATCGAGCAAATATATTGCCTGTTAAAAATAATTATTTTACATTGAAAGCATATCACCTAGAATGGTATTTAATCATCTAATTAGTGGCATCAGTAGTACAGTGTGCTTCTATGTAATTTGAGAATGGAAAAGATGAGCTCTCTCTATTGAATCTTTGTCTTGTTAAATAGGACTGTGAAAATCTAATTTGAGGGAAACTATTATATATATGATTGAATTGCCATTGCTTCTGATAGTGTGATTTTTCCATTTGTGTATATTTGACCCTCTAGTAGGACAGTGAATCTGTTCCTGAATGCTGAGCAAATAAGGATTGAAAGGCATCAGACATGCTTAACAGTGCAAGTTTAATGCAGTAACAGCTATGCTTTCCCTGAATATGGTTTAAAAGATCAATAGAAAACGATAATCTGTTCTTCATTTTATAACAGCAGTACCTAGTATATTAGTAGTAAACATAATCTCTTCAGGAGGTACTTGCTTCGCCAATCTGATTCCTTCTCAACTTTTATGACTATTGAATCTTTTTCCTCAAGATGCAAGCAATACTTTTTGACTTTCACAGATTGCCTGTCTCTCCTGTTCAGACTTGTTCATTTTCTACTTGCCACACTCTCTGTCTGTCTTGGTTGCTCTCATATTTCCATTTCAGTGCATTTAACTTCTCCCTCCATTGCTTGCTTCCTTGCCGCATTTACTTCTTTTGGGCTTTCTTCACCTTACTCGGGCCTTTCCAGTTGGTTTAGTGTTTGGAATTTGCGCAGTTGTCAGTCTAGGATACTTCAGTCCGTCACTACAAATCTCTCTTCTCTGGCAGACTTTGAGGAACAGCCTTCTCCAATCTTTGCCATACCAGTGCACTGGTCCTAATCAATTCCACCTCCGATAGTGGGCTGGCGTAGGAGTTGTGTCCTGGTTATTCCTGTTGACAAGCTCCTGTTTAGAACATGTTAGTTGATCATTTTCTCCCATATGTCCTTGTAAATCAGGGCAGTACTTAACTTTTATGATCTGTATGTTTTTAGTGAAATATGAGACTCGATTTGGACCCTCTAGGGGATTTCAGACATTGATGGCTTGAAGGTATCTCCTGGAGTGTCTCTCTGTTCACTTAAGGTGATGAAAAAGATTGATGTTTGAAGGGATGTATTCACTTGCTTTGTTAGAAAACAGCTTGTCTGGATTTGCTGCCTGTTGTACTGTCTTTTTGCTTTGGCTTTGCTCAAGAATTTTAGGGAAATCTTTAATCTTTGTTTTATTACCCGCGGTAGTTCCGATACAGTAGGAGTGGGAGATACCTGAAACGCTGGGGAAGGACCTAGTGCACCTCTGTGCCGTTTTTCCTGTTTGATTTACTGCTGCACTGGCTTTGAATGCCACGCTTACCTGCGCAGTTTTGTATTTGACTTTTGTGTTGTCCTTAAGCTTGTGAGTATTTCTCTTTTCTGAGAGCTTTGCACACAACTCCTGGTCTTTGTTATTAAAAACAGTCTATTCTGCTCCTGAATGGCTACAATTTGAATCTCTTAGGAAATTTTACATGACATGCCTCCAGAAATGAAAAACCCTTTCTGAAAATCCTTATCTGAGTGCAAGCAGGTGGTTGAGTCAGTGTTTAATGGAAACAAAGCTCTGGTCTGTTTGTTTCAGGAGGGCAGCTTTCGGGAGGCAGAAATGGACCTTGTGCAGGAGAAGTGAGGTTGGAAAAAAGCAGTAAGGGCATGGTGAAGGGTTCCCAAAGCCTTCTGATGTGGAGGGCCAAAACTTGGCTTGCATGGATCTTCATAAAGTTTTCACCTCCACCTCTCCTCAGGTAATTTTATTTGGTTGCGATTAGCCCTTAGCTACATTTGTTATGTAGCTGCTGTTTGGGTTCAGACTAGCCAGCCTCTTCTCCTGCACACCTGCAGTTCAGTGACTCCTTCAAACAGTTATTTCTTCTGTGCGCAGAGCTGGTGGGTATAACTGTGCTGGTGGATGCAACCGCACGAAGCTGCAGCGCGAGTAGGAACAGCCTGTAGCGCACACAGCGGATTTGACCAAACACCGAGTGCCCTGCTCGCTTGCAGGCGGTGCGTGGTCCTTCGCGGGAAGCTCTTGCCTATTTGCATACACAGGAACTCAAAATGTGAAATGCAATTTAATTTACTTCGTGTAACTTATCCCAGATGAATCCAATTTGCTTTGCAAATTGTAGACTTTGTGAATGTACACTGTCCTAATTGCATCCCTCGCTCTCGTATAAGGCATAACGCAGCAAATGAATTAATCTGATTGTACTGGATGTTGGTTTTTTTTGCTGTGTTTATTTCCCGTCTGTGCATTTGTCTGCCTTTGGGTGCTCTGCAGCCCAGCAAAGAGACTGAAAAATTCCATTTTGTGTTCTGAGCGTTCAACCACATCATGTGATCTGATAGGAAATCTGTTTCTATTGAGACATAATTTGGGTCATCACCATAAAAGCTGGCGATTAAACAAGTATTGATTAACTAACTCCAGCTGACTGTCCATACCACATGTTCCTGGAGATATCTTTGCAAGTCAGTGCAAAGTATGTAAGTGACTCCCAGAGCCAAGAATGGCAGAGATGCGGCAGAAGTGGGACTGGGTAATTAAACTGTTCATTAAGCATGGCAGATGCAGAGTTCATGACTTGATTTGCCATCTGCTTTGTTTTGTAATCAGTAAAGATTTAAAATAATGCTGATGGTTTCTCTGTCATACTGGGCCCTGCATTATGTTTTCATCTTTGGAGGTAGATGATTTTAAAGTACAAGGAAGGTTCTTAGAGTTCTGGGGGTTCAGTGAGGGAGGTAAATTAACCATTTTTCGGGGATACTTAAAAATGTATCTTTAAGTATTGCACTCAGTAGCAATAAAAACAGCCTGTGTGGCAAACAGATACCTCACAACAGAGCTTTTGGTTCCAATACCCTGTGCGTCCAGGTAGCACGGACAGCTTTGGGGCAGAACTGAGCTGCTCCTCTGTGTTACGAGCAGTATCAAATGCTTTTCCCAGGCTGTTATGATACAATGCTTCTTCCTTTCTTCGACCCACTTCGTGACTCCACGTACATCATTTCAGCAGCACCGTGACTCACGCACCCCTAGCTGTGCTGCCACTCCACGGGCGATTGTTAACCGCTGCCACCCCGACCCTTGCCAATCCTTTCCCTCTGCTCACCGTGTCTCCCCTTCGTAGACTTTTATAAACACATGGAAGTTGTCTTCCCTTTTATGCCCACAAATAAATACATTTTAAAGCGATTCTGCTGCTCCCTCAGCGCGGCAGGTTTTGTTGGGTGAGGTGGTACTTCGTAGATCATCCTGCGTGCTGGAGAAGAGGGGAGAACAGGCACTCTGTGCTTGAGAGAGACTCAACAACTGTTCAGATTGAGCACAGCTCCCCTTAATTTCAACTTGATTATATTAATCAGTTCAATAATTTCAGAGAAAAGGTGATTGGTAGTTATGGGCTGGGGGGATGATAGCAAGGGAAGAGAGAAGATCATAAACAGCTGTGGGACAGAGAGAAGGAGGTAATGCTGCCAGCGGAGTACAGGGGGTTTGAACAGGTCTCTGCTGAATTGAAATTTTTAGTATCCAGTAACATCATGAATTTTAATTCCCAGGCTCCTCCTGGAGGGTGCTTTTTTAAAGGATGAGGACTGAGAGGTCAGAGATGAAGAAAATGCTTTTATGAAAAAATCTCCCTCCTCCCCTGTTAGCTGTTGTTACATTGATACTGAGTTCAGTCTGGTGCGGGGTGGCTGTTGGGCTTCGTGTTTGGGTTTACACAGGAGTGTCTGGTTTAAAGGATAAAGCATGCTCAGTTTTGTGAGGAGAAGGTGGGATTTGGGCATTCATGACTGCAGCTGTAGGCGTTTTCTATTGAGGTAGAGGAAATATCGTGTTTTGTGTTTGCTTCTGTTGGTCTCTAACAGCCTTGTGTCTTGTGAGGTGGAGATGCTTCAGGGGAAGAGAAGATTTATTTTATCACTAGGAGTTTTTTTTCCCCCTTGGTAAACCAAATTTGTTTTGATTTTCTTCAATAACTTCTTCCAGTTACTTATTATGTCATGTTTTAGTCCGGATCCACCTAACTACCTGCTGGGGCTTGGGCAGCTGCCTCCCAAGTGTAGCAGCCTTGGAGATAGTTTTCTGTACCACTCTGCCTGCAGTGGCTGCTCTACAAGGAGGTTTTGCAAATATTTATTCTGACAACACTTCTCCTGTCTGTTTGTTTGTTTGGTTTTTAAATATCTGCCACTGGTCTACTTCACCCTTCTTAGTCATCTTGCTGTCTGCATTGTAAGGACCCTTAAACCATGCTCTCCCCTGCCGTATGTAAGAGCTTTCTAGGTTCTGTTGGCCTGATTTCAAATATCTCTAGACCCCAGAGTTTGAGAGGGATTTTTCTCCTTTGCCTGTATCCCCTAATTTGTCTACTTCTGGGTTTTATTTAGCCTGTAATGGAATGCTTGTTTTCATGGAAGTTGGTACTGAAAATACAAAAGAAGAAATATAAATTTTATCAGCCTCGCCATATTCTTGACTGCGTTGCACAAGTCGTTCAGCTCTGCAACTATAGAAACATAGCAGCATTGGTGGCTTCACCCTGCCTTTCTCATGAACCAGCCATAACATTTAAGGAAATGATTTCATCTGCAGTTCCTGCCCTGCCCTTTCTGGAGCACGCTGATCAGAATCCCACCATACTCTTAATGCAGTTTTTGCAGAGATTCGTACAATGACAGACTAACTTTGTGCTGATTTATGCTTGATGCTTCGTTATAGTCATTACAAGATCTTATTTGTGTGCTTGACATTTAAAAATATTGTGTTTGGAATGTGTTATTTATTTTGAGACCTTTATTAAGCAACCTCAATCTAAGGGTTTAATTGTTAATGATAGCTAAGAGTATAATTACCTCAGGAAAATATCATGACTATATTAAGCAAATGGAAATTGTCTTCCCGAATAAAGTGAGTACAAGCCATTTTCCTTTCAAACAGGCTGTTCCACGAGGCCTGCTAATATCATTTGCTAAGACAATTACAGACTCTCTCTATAAAGAATGAATAAGGATTGCTGAAATCGATGTGTTTGGCGAAGAGGCTGTCTGTAGTAGTTTCAAAGCAGCGCACAAAGACCATTTGGAAGAAGGAATTAGCTTTAAACTAAAGCAGAAGATATTACTGTTTCCTAAGTGAGATTTGCAGATTTATGAAAGATGGGAGAAATGCCTGTTTTCTGGCCTGGGCTCCCAGACAAGTGCATGCTTCTCTTTTGCTTGGTTTTCTTTGAGATTAGCTTCCTTACTTTGCCTGATTTGGTCATAGGTTTACTACTCGCTTTTTTTACTCAATGAAGAAAGTAGCAGAGTTGTTGAGTTCTCACTTCCTTATCCTGCTCCAAAATGACTTTTCAAAGCCCAGGAGTTCCCTTAGTTTCTGACTTGTCTGTGTCTGCTGAAGGGGTCTCTGGATCCGAGCTGGCTGAGCTGGGTCACCAGCTGTGGGCACTGCAAATGCCCAGAGCATGGGCTGCTCTTGCCTTCTTGCTTTCCATGGGATCCTCTCGAGTGAGATCTTTTACTCTTCCTCTGGTGTTGCCCTGATTCTTTATAGCTAGTGAATAAATTTGCTTTTTCACAGACTTTGGATATCCTACCTCTTTGTGTACCTGTATGGGTACCTATAGGAATTTGTCCCACCGAGGCACGAAGGGGATGTGCTTTGTTGGAGCAGAGCTTTGTCACCTGAGGGCTTTCAACACAGAACTAGTGAACCTGAGCTTCAAATCACCAGCCTGGGGGCAGAAGATGAATTGACTCGGGGGCCTTGCTTCCCTTTCCCTTTTAGAAGCATGAAAGAGCTCATAGAAATTATCTTAGCAATATTTTGGGAATAAATTCTATGTACTTCCTTTTTATGTATCTGGTAAACCTTGTAATCATAAAAATACAGAGTTCATTACTATCTTTACATCTGGTGCTTTTGAGGCGGAGGCACAAGGACAGCCTCTATTCTTATTGATGGTATGTCTGCAATCATTTCTATTTAAGATGTTTAGAGAGTTTTTAAAAATTTTATAACAATTCAGAATATGCAGCAAAGTTCAACGTTATGTGTTATTTTATGAGCTGTTTTTGAAGTGCTATAGAAATATGATCTTTTTTTTCCCTGAGTACTGTCTGGATTCTGCTTTGTCCTACCATCACTAGATACTAGTGCTCAATGCTAAGAGGTTAGATTATGAAAATTAGAAATACACCCATGAAAGATTTTATTTGACCTTCAGTTGTCGTATTTCTCTGAGAGAAAGAGCTGTAGGACTTCTAAAGGTAAAATATTCAATAAAAAGAAATTAGGTTAATCCAATGTTATGGCTGAGAATTTAAACTCACCCAGGTCAGGTAATTCAAAGTTACGGTTCCCTTGATACGTGTGCTGTAACATTTATTCCTTAGCTCCTCAGCCCTGAATTATGAAGGATGGTTGAGCGGATATGGCAGAGAAGCAAGTGGGGAGATGGATGGGTGAAGAAGGGAAGTCGGGCAGAGCAAACCTCACTGCTGCACCTCGCAAGCCAAGGAAAGGTGAACAGCAGGAGCTGGCCGAGTGAGGTAGCTAGGCATGGGCTTGGGTGGCATCCAAGGACAGGGGAAGGGACTTAGGACTTCTGAACAGCAGGCTGTAAAATACTAGCTAGGATAAGCTGGACAAAAAGGGGTTTTTGCATTTCTTTGTTCCTCAAATACTTATGGTTTGAAGGCATTAATATCTGCGCTGCTTAGAGTGGTGGTATTGCCCCAAGAACTGCGGCTTTGAATCTTTGACTTCTCTCTGTTTTAATTCTCAGCCATAAAACTGGATTAACTGAGTTTGCTTCAAGTTGAATTGCAGTGGATTTTTTTAAAGGATAGGAGAGAGAGATAATTAAGTAATTGCATAGTAGCTTATTTCAACATGGGATGTGAGCCTCTGGTAAGAACAGCTGCACTACTCAGCCACCAGTCACTCAGAGCAGCCTTCCAAATGAAGACCCAAAATCTTTATAAAACTGAAGGACTGTCTGGAGAATTGAGGAGTTTTGGATTGCTCCTGGCACAGAATCAGGCAGTACTAACTATTTTGTTCAAATGCAACATCTTAGGTCAAGCATTGCTTAAATTGATGAATATATTCGAATTCAAACAATTTTTTTCAAAGCATTGTAGAAATGGTCTTTGATCCATGATGTTTTGCACTGAGGAGAAATGAACTGTTCCCTATTTTATGAGCACGTTTGCTTAGGTAGTATTGCAGATAGAGATAACAATAGTATTTAACAGAAACTATAGCAAATTTGATGAATTCTTATTGATGTAATGAGATTATTATATTACAAGTTTCTGAATAGACAGGACATCTGTGGGGTTTTTTTTTAGTGTTGAGTGGGACATGTAGACCAGAAGCTGTGAAGAATCATTGAACACAAATTTTCCCATTCAGGTGGGACAGTGGGGGAACTGAGGCTTAATTTTCTCTGGGTATGAACCAGAGCCTCAGGATTTCCCCAGAAATATCACCACCTTTTTTGAAGTCAGGAATTTGGATGGGGATTAATAGATAAGTGAAGCATGAGCATGGCACAGGAAAAGGAGAAGATCTAGTGTCTGATTAGCAATTTAAGCAATTTCACTCTTATTCTCCCCAGTTGCGGTTTTTTCAGACTTGTACATGAGCTGCAGAAATTTGGTTTTGTGCTTATAACAGTAGTTCTACTATGTAAATAGTATTTTCAGTTTTACAGAAGAGGAAACACTTTCTGGCTTTAAAAAAAAATCAGTTTTCCGTTGATAACATGCTATCTTTGGAGACCAACTTTCCAGGTTGACATTTCTACTGTATTAATTGCAAAAGAAGAAAAGCCGTGCTTGTTTTGTCATTGGGAAATGCCATTTGCAAAGTTATTGGAAAGCTGACCTTGTCAGAAGTGCTATTGAGTTATCCCCCCGTGAGGGCCACCACAACTGAAGAAAAAAATGCAAAAAGAAAAAAGCAATTCCAGGAAATATAATGAAATCAAAACAAAATGCCTTTTATCCCTCGCCAATGTGGAGATGTTTATTAAGATAGCATAGGTAAGAGTTTGGTGCTGGGGGAAAAAAATGCTCCCTAAGTTGTTTTTTTTTTAAATAAAAACCACCGTGCTAGAGAGTTTTTGACCTTTTGCATGAAGTGAACGTGAACAAGTGGCAATACTTACTCCAGTGACAGCTCTCCTGCTCCGTGTTTTAACCTGCTGTAACCCTGACCGTCATCCTGCTCCCCTCTTACCCATTCCACACACGGGGCTGTGGGGGCTCAGCCTGCACGGACCAAAGTCCCCGCGCAAGGGCTGGGGTGGGGGTAACCCCTGCCACCGCGGTGCTTGGAGGGGCTCCCTGGAAGCAGTTTCTTTCCTACCTCCAGTTCACTCTGCCTGGCCTTTGAGTAAATCTCAGCTCTCCTCTTTGCTTCTAGCAAAATACCAAGGCACTCATCTGTTTGTTCTGCAAGAGAGCTACCTGTTTTCATATGCCTCTAAATAATCTGCTTTGCTCCTGAGCAGAAAAATACCTCTTTGTTTAGTGGCCATTTCTTCTTTGAATGTGTGAGATACAACGAGAGATGCAGAGTGCCTGATGCTGCTTGTCCCTGTGGTTTCTCCCTATGGTGTAGCTGTCACAGAGGCAGTTCACAGGTAGCTCAGTGAGTTGTTTGTAATGGTGCGTGTTCGTAACACTTTAAAGGCTTTAAATTAAATCTTTTCTACCAAAGAAATTATTAAAAAAACCCAAGAAAGCTGTTTAACCCACCCCCTCCTTTTATGCCAGCCAACGTGTTTCTTATGTAATATCTGTGCACGCGAATTTGTCACGTGTGGTGTTAACCCCAGGCTATGTTTGTAGCCTTTGCATTCCAATGTTGGCTTTTTACTTGCATAAAAGAGAAGAAAAAAAGAAAACTGCCAAATGCCTCAAAAATGTCCTAGATAGGATGCTGAACAGCTGTAAATAATAGCCAGATTTATAGTTTAACTCTCTAGAGGCATATCCAAGCTGAAGGATGTGAAACATATGTTTTAAATCTGATGTTTTCCTCCAGATAACACAAGTAAACCAGAAATAATGAAATGTGCATACTTTCCTTGCCTGACTTTCCTCCCTGCCTGGCCATGGATTAGTGAGTTCCGAGGTTCTGAAGGTCCTTCTGCTGCAGCCCTTGGTGCACCCTCTGCATCTTGAGTCGTGGTGGAGTTCTCTACCTAACATTAGGAACGATTTTCTGGGTTTTCTTTGTCAGTGTTTCTGTACTCACTACTTCTTCTACAGAGGTAGTTTTTGTCTGATTCGTTTTCCTTCAAGGAGAGGGAGCAGAGGTGTGGAGGGGTTGCCCCTCATCAGCCAGCAGTTACACAGGTTTAGTTTTAATGTCAAACTGCTCCACTGGAGGAACCGGATCTCTTAACTGCAGCCGAAACATCAAAGTTTGCATCTCCAGTTGAATTAGCAATAAGAGTGGATAAAGGACTTATTGCTGACCCCGACCCAGTAGGTATGGGGTCATACTTTGTTTGCTTTATGGAGAATTCTCTGTATTTTGGATGCTCTTCAACTGCCAGAACCTGCAGGCTGTTCCTCTGCTGTGGTTCTGCGCAGGGATCGTGGTTCTGCCTCCATGCGAATGAACGGATGCCCAATGTCAAAAGTTTTGATCTGTAATTAACTTTTAATACACTAAAAGGAAGGCTAATAAAATGTAAATTAGAGAGTTCACATTCTTCATACAACTACAATGTAAGAAAAATGGTATCTCCTTATTTTGCTGCATTGTGAAGATGTCACAGGCACGATCCCTGCTTCCCCAGGGAGGGCTTTGGGTCTTACAAGCTTTATTCATCCAGACCAGTGAGTTCTTTTTCCTTGCAAATTTCTTCCCTAAGAAGTAGTGATAAGAAACTCTGGGGAGAGCAATCTTCTTGTTACATTGGCTGTCCTTTCTCTTTTTTGTCTTGGGACTTGGTCTGGAGTTAAGATGTGTTATATCTGAATATCAATGCTTGGTAGACTTATGTCAGTTAACAACTAATGAAGGTTAGATGCTCTCTATTTTGGAAACCTGAAGGATGCTGTCGCTCATATTTTAGCAGTACTTGATGTTTAGAGTTGCATTTTTCCTTCTGTCATTCCTGTGAGATAGAGAAGCACCATTATCTCAATTACAAAAGAGGATGGGGAACCGAGATGCTGGGATGAAACGGCTGAAGACCTGAGCCCAAGTCAAACAGGAGCTCTGTGGAAGAGCTGTTAAATCTTTATTGCATCTCTTACAGAGAATATTTGTTTTTTATGGAGTCCCACAATGCCGACTACAGTTTTCTGTGTGACAGTGACCTTCCCTCAGGTGGCAAATCCTTTGCCGTAGCACGTGTGTATGTGTTCCCTGACACTGCCTGCTCCGCTGTGCCAGCATAAGCGTGTCACTGATTTTCTACATCTGCCGGCTCTTGTCATATCCTGGAAACCTCTAGTATCATTTCAGTAAACCTGTATTTGTACAAGGGTATGATTTTCTCCTGGAGCAGTGTTGCTGAAGTGGTTTCATTTGTGGAGGTTGTGCTCTGCTTTCTGGGGACAGGCTGCGGTCCCTCCCCTCCTCTCTGCAGGCCACATCTGTCCGGTGTGCCCAGAGGGATGTCAGAGCTCCAGAGGGTGTCCAAATCAAACATCTAGGAGATTGTGGTTTGAAAGCTGCTTGTGTGGACATTGTGTAATCTAATAATTTTTTCGTTCCATTTTGCATTAACTGGCGTTTGTGTGTGCTCAGTCTGCTTATCAGCCTTTGCTCTTCCCTCATTATTAATTTTTTTCGGGTGCTTCAGAATGCCTTACCCTTGTCTCTAGACTCTGTTAATATTAATATTTTATGTTGTCAGCACACATCTCGCTATTTGCCCCTGTTTTTCTACACTAATAAGTATACTGAAGGAAACTCCTGGCTCTAATCCCTGGCGCAGCCTGCTGCTAATTGCTTTCCACGGCCGGGAAGAATAGCGCGCTCCTCCATTAGCCAGCTCTCTCCGACAGGTATTTGACTCCCACATACTGATTAAAACTGAGGGATGCTTGGCCATTTATATAGATTTTCAAAACCCTGCGTTCACTAGTTCGCTCTCCTGTGAGTTCTCTCGAAGAATTGTTGCCTAGTTCAGTTTAAATTACTTTAACAAAAGCTTGTGCTTATCTAGCTCTATTTTATCTCGTTACACTCAACTAGAAAAGGTGCTTTGTAATTCTGAACCTTCTTAACTAATTTTCATAATGTTCAGGTAAAACTTCCTTGCCAATGACTCTAATTTCCCAGAACAACCTTATCTCCTCTTTCCAAAGAAGATAGGGGCTGTCTAGTGTCTCCAATACAACAGCCATTTTTAATAATAAATCATTTCATTCCTTTTGTTTGGTAACACCTTTGTTATTTTGGTCTTGGGTGAATATCTAGCTTTGAGATTATTATTATACCTTCTCCTTAGTGCAGTTTAATTTCTTGAAGCGTTTAGTTGCCTCAGTCACAGCTCTCTGGTTAAAATATCCCAGGTCTCAGGTTGAAATACAGCAGAGGACTTGTGTTAATTCTTTCCAGAGCCTGTGTCTTTGCAGGGTCAGAACACAGCTACACTTCCTCGTGCTTCTGACTTCTGATAGACTGGAAGAGTTGCCCTGTACATGCAGCTGTCTATCTCAGTTTGGTTTGGGGTTTTAAGCTTTCATTGTGTTGAAATGTCTCAGCCTTTAAAATATAAGTGATTATTGTTGCTGTGGCTTTTACTTACTTGAAATTCTCCATTATGTTTTATATTTACATGACCTTTCCTCACTTTATCCAAGCATCACGACTTCCTGTATTTTGATGTTTGTCTTTATTTTCATCTTTATGTAACTGGTAATGTAAAAAAAAAATAATCTATGGTGATAGGTAGGTTTATTTTCTTTCACATTTTGATAAAGATTTGAGATACTCCTGCAAGTTCATGTATTGCAACCAGCAATCTCTGAAATGTTTGTTGTCTTCTCCTTTTGTGAGTGTCTGAATATCCCATGAGATTTAACACTGTTGCAAGGAGTAAACAAATCACTGTATTCCCAGGCAAAGAAAAGTATAACTGGATCCCAGTCACTGTCACTCCTGTCTATCTTGAAGATGAATAAGTCTGCTGGAAGGTGCAGCTGTGGGCAGTATATAGAGCGAGGTAGTCTTGTTCTCTGTGATCAGATTGAGATTTCAGATCTGTTATACCCTATCTGGGCTGTCACTTCATGGGTGGTTTTTTTTCCTTTCTTCCCCTTTTTCAAAAATTTTAGATTTGATTTTAGATTTGATATTTTATTTATTTTTAAAATAAACTGCCTAGTTAGTGTTTGCATAGTTATTTAAAATAAGCAATCAGATGGCAGATAAGCAGAGAGGCCATAGTTCAGATATTATCAGCACCAGGTATTTTTACCAGAAGGCCAAAGTGCAGTCTTTTAACTAGTCATGGATACAATTATAATGTTTTTATGAACTTATTCAAATTTAATCTTTTATTTGTCTTCATAGCTGTTAAGTGCGTTTTTTATAGTGTTCATCTCTACTAGAAAATTTAGATCAGATTAGAACATGACTTCTTAAAGCTGTGGGAAGTAGTGTGTAGTTTAAAGATTAGTGAACAGTATGTGTAAGGACTACTGTGTGTAAGGTAGATCTTAGAAGGAACACCTTCATTGTTAGTAATTTATGTGTCAGCAGAGATTTCCTTCATACTTCAGCTGGAATCTGTTGTGTTAAAGGTCATTTTGTTGAAATTCATGCTTACATATTCATAAAAACGTGCATTCTTCTGAGCATTATCAGTCACCAAGTTTTTGAAGTTGCCATGCTGGATATTTTCTGTATCTTCCAGCACTGGAATCTGATATGATGAATAAAGTGAAATGTCTGCTGCCCTTGATGTTACAGCATTAAAAAAAATTAGGATTGTGATTACATTCAGTCTTTGCACTTGGTGTGGTTCAATTGGCAGGAGAACATGAAATTATAGAAGTGGGCCAACTGGTTGGTGGGCTTGGGGAAGCAGGTCTGTAGATAGCCATAGGCTGATGCTGTGTAACACGTTTTCTTTCCTTAACGGTATGTCTGTGATCTAGGCACCTTTTGCTTTATTGTCTGAATCCTCTGGGAATAGCAGACTTGGCAAGATATGGTTTTGTATTTAGCTTTTGAATTATTTTAATTTATGTTTGTTAAAACAGCTCTATAAATATTGTGGAAATCTAGGCTGAAAAGACGAGGGGAACCTGAGTGTGGCAGGTAGAAATTTCTACCTTTGATCTTCTTGATAGACCTTTGGTTTCCGACATGGACTTAGCTGTCCTATTCCTGCAATATAAAAGCTGGAGCTTTGCTTCAAAGATGCATCCATTCCACTTTGCCCCCCTTTTTCAGCCTTCCATACCTTTTAATTCCCCTCATCAGGTGGATTTTCAACGTTCTTGTCTTTGCATCACTGCCTATTTATCTTGCATTGGTTTTGAAGTCTTGGCAAGGGAGCAGGCTGCTAATGCCATTCCCTCCCACGTTCTCCAGGCTCTCCATGCGTGTGGCTTTGTGCTGTGGCCAGGGCTTTCCCGGGTTTACCTGTTGGACTTCAGCGCTCGGGAGTTGTGCTGTTCCCTCCTTCGGCGCTGAAGAAACCCGGGGCACTGGGAGCCGGCTCCTTGCGTTTCTGGCTGGTGTCTGCTCTTAAGCTGCCCTCAGTCACCCTGCAGGGAAGTCAATTTTTGTTCAGCTCTTTGGGGAATTGTACAGGTCAGCTCTCTGAGCTGTAAGTGGCCTCAAAGTGGTCACTCCAAGGCGCAGCTGGAGCCAGTGACCTTTCTGCGAGATTTGTACCGGCTCCCATCAACCAGCAGGATACCACTTCCAGAGCTAAATCTAACCTGCTGGCTAAGAGTAATTTGACAGTCTTGTGTTGCCAAGGACTGTGGCACTGCATCTCCTTCCATTTACCCGTAGATTTTTTTTTTTTCCCCCCACCAAAATTTGTTTGAGATTTCCTGTAATAGAGGGTTATGAATAACACTTATCGCATTTGGAAAATGTAAGTCATTGAGGAATGATTTCAGCTTGCTCCTTTGCAGCCTGCCAGCCTTTTTGCCATTCAAGGTTTGAAGGACTACGTACTGCTATAGAGCTGTTTCATCAAGTTTTCTAACAATGAAATTGCTTTGCTCTTCAACCTTGAGGATTTTGTGTTTACTACAGGCTGAGAAAACGTGGGCCAGAGGGCACAGCCGTACAGCACGTATAGTATTGGAAATGAGAGGAGGCTGCTCGACGTGTACGTACGTGTCTGAGTGTGTGCGCGTGAGCTCTGGCACACTTACCCCAGGCGCGGGGGGCTGGCAGTCGAGGGGTGTCACAAGCTATCATCTTGCTTATGGCATCTCTTTGTTTCCCATCCAGAGCTGGACTAATGACAGCTCTGGTAATGCCAGATGGCAGTCACCAGTCATCATTTAATAGCAGAAAGATGGTTAAATATTGTCTCCAGAACTGGTTTGTTCATTCTTTCTCCTCGTTCTAGCCTGGCGGTGATCCGCAGGCAGCACTTAGGGACCTCCTAAGAAGATCCCGTGTAGAAAACTGTCAGAACAGATTGCTGTATGGATTTTTTAGAGGATTAAAGTTAATTAAAGAGCTCTTCCTTGCTTTCATTTCCTCCTATCTGCCAGCTATTTACATGCTAATGTAGGTCTGCCAGGGAGAATAGGAGAAGTGTCAGCATTGGGCATGTTATCACACATGGAAACAGTAGAGAATAATGAGATGAGCAATATATATGTGTGTGTGTGTAGCTTGACAACTGAAAGTCAGCAGCACTGCTTTTTGCATATTTTCCGTACTGTGTGATCTTACTGAATGTAACTTACTCTATTACATCTTGCGGTGCATAATTTAATACTTCACTCACTATAGTATCTTTACATAAGCAGTTTTTGAAATAGACAGATTTAAGTGGTGGTTTGTTTTTTTTTTTTTTTTTTTTGCCTGTGTTGTTCTAAAGAGGAAACTTATTTTCTGCAGAAGTAGTGAGTAGTTTTACTAGGAGTACAAACCCAGGAGCAGAGACTGTGGTGGGGACTGGTGTATAAGCAAACTGACAGTGGATGTTCTGGTTTTCTGCTCCAGTTGCATTATTGTTTGCCCATTCCATTTTCACATTATTTCAGAGGATTATTTTCTCATGTAGTTTTTCAATATCTTTCATTTTAACGCTTTATTAAAACTACCACGTAACAGATGAAATGGAATTGATCCCAGGTTACGTTTCAAGAGGGAGTTTAATGCTTTCAGAAAACGAGAAGCCTCGCTGTCTGCATTTTGAAACAAAACTATCAAAACCATCTGTATTGCTGAGCATAGGTAAAGATTTTTTTCATCTGCTGAAGGCAGTCTAGATAGTTGGAGGGTACTGAAAGTAATTAAGCTTCTAAGGGCCAAGGGCAGTCAAAGACAATTTCTTTCCTGCAGCTTTTGTTCCGCAATGTGCAAGTGAAATATGAAGGGACCAGCTTAGCAAAGCCAGGCATGCTCTTACCGCGGGCTGGCGCTGAGGCCAGATCCCTGTGATCCGTGAGACCTTTGTGAGACAGCTGGTTGGCGTTGGGCTTTTTCTTCACTTCAGTCTTTTGTGGTTTTCCTAGTGGAAAACACGACGGTCTTACTCTAAGATGTCAGATGGGCGTTCTTTGGCTTTGAAAATCAATGTGACATTTTGTGAAAGAGTTAAAGACGAGGGAGAGGGAAATACCTTCAGGAGAGTTAGTGGGCAGGCGGGGCAGAAGGTCATCCACGCGGAGAAGTCACCAGTGATCCCCTGCGTGCTCACGACTTCATAGCACGGGTTTCTAACAGATGCTGTGAAAGGGATGTCAGGCGAGAGATGCCCTGGGATTTTAGTGTTTGAGGTTTTTTCTTGCACTTGATATTCCAAATCCTCTCCTTAGCAAGCCTGGCGGGGCTGACCAAGATGAGATGCTGCCGTGCAATGAGCCTCAGGCTGAACTTCTCCCTGGTGCGGTTCTGCTCACGTCAGCTGAGCTACGCCAGGGAAAATGTTCTCCCCGGTGTCTAGATGTTGCTAAAGGCTTGTAACCCAGCCCTGTGGAGGCCTGAATAATTCAGAGGGTAACATGTTGTGCTGGGTTCCTCACAGCAGAGGAAACCAATATTGTTTCAGTATCTCTGCTGACTAAATCCTGTTGTGAAGTGTGGCTGGGGGAATGTGATATGATTGCCAGCAGAGAAGATGCTGAGCACTCAAAATGTGTTGGGGATGGGAGATGTGTGTGGTGGGAAGGAAAGGAGCCACACATGGAGCAGGGAACTTGTACGGTCCCTGCCAGGGCCAGCACAGCACTGCTTGCAGGAGCTCTGACAAATGGAAATAAGAACCAATGCTTAAAAAAAAATAAATACAATTTGAATTTGTAAAGCTCATCCCGCTTGCACAAGCGGTAAGACTCCTGATTTTTGTGTGTGCAACACTGATTTTAGGCAAATATGAAAACATTTAACAGAAACAGAGAACTACTCTCATGCTTTTCCTAACAATGATATAAGTGTGTGTCTATAGATAACGCATACACTTTTTTTCCCTTTCATCTACATTGTACTTCATATGAGGGAGGTTTTTATTTTCTTTATAATGTGGAATTCTTCAATTGCATCTTGCAACATGCTCAAAGGAAAATTTTCTTTTTTGTGTTACATTGTTGTAGGAAGAGGTCCATACCTTTTCTGCTGTCTAACCAATGGTCGCTTTATTCAGTCAAAACACTTGGTGTATTGGAGCCACATCATGCAGTACACTCTGGCTTACTGAATAATTCAGTTTAAATAATTCAGTTTGGAGCTACTGCTAGGAAGGGAGCTGTGATAGCTCCTTGGGGGCAGGTCTAGTCACCCCCAAATTTGTAAGGTCACACAGTGCTGAAGTGTTCTCCAAACAGGGATTAGGACATCAGCTCTGCTGTTGTTGATTGGGGTGGATGGTGCTTGAAAAAATCAAAGCAATCTTCTCAGTGGCTGCAAAGAGGAGAGAGTAGGGGGGAAATTCTGGCCTTTGGCCAAGACTTTCAAAATATTTGGAGTAGCCACTATCTTAAAAGAAGCTGTTTTTTAAAATGGAGTGAACTCTCGGCCTTTGGAGACACATCCCTTGTAGGTTAAGTACCTACATTTTCCCTTCCTGTGCTGTTCACGTTCTCCACCTGCTGCAGCCTGCGGACTGTCTGAGTGGATGGATGCTGCGGAGAAAAGCCAAAAGGACGTGCAGCTGCACTGTGATCTGCTACAGATGTCAGAAAGTGGGAAATTTTCAAACCTGACAATGTAAAATAAACAGCAAACCTTTTTTTTTTTTTTTTTTTTTGTGTTTGTAAGCGTTCATTCTTACCACCTTCCTGAGGTCTAAGCTCACACAAAGGCTCAGGTTTCAGTCACCTACTGGAGGTTTAATTTTTTTTAAAGTGAAGTTTATTTTTTGTCAGTCTGTTGACATTTTTCTATAACACGCCCAAGAGATTTTGGAGTTTTTCAGGTATTGCCTGTGTATTTTGCTACTTTCTGCAATAGCCCTTTTCTGGCACCAGGAAATACACGGATCTCTGTGAGATGTTTAGTTGCAATGCAACAGTTGCTTTTCCGCTGGGATAAGAATGTAAATCTTTTTTGAGAACTAAAACTCTCCAGTGATGGTATATGTCTGATTTGTGGGTCACGGGCCCTTCGTTGTGCATTGCTTCCTTCAGACTTTCTGATTCGTGGGAGCAGAAGATGATTTTACAGGTACAGATCCAAGGAAGCACTTCAAATAACGAGGAAAAAATTACTGTCAGTACATTGGCTTTTTTTAAATTAAAATTTTATGTGATTTTGATTTCTGGAACTTAAGTAGAGCAAACCAAGTAGCATGGTAAGACTCATACCAAAATTAGATTTTTGTTTTTAATTTTTGGATATCCCTCAAGATAGGCAGCAAAGGAGCAACCTAGAGCAGTAAACAACATGAATATTTCAGAAGCAGCATTTTTTTCGATATGCTACCATCTGTTGATGACCCATGTGCAGGAAAGGATGATTTTCCGAAGTCAAAGGATTCATTTCCAGATGAGATGTGCTAAGAAAGCTGTGAAATACAAGGTAAATCTGAAGATCACTCCTGCCTTTTTTCCTTCCCTCATGGAAACTTCTATGTACTGGTTAAGTGCAATTGCTGACAATTGTAGTATTGTGGGGGAAGAAGTGATAGACAGCGCTTAGTCTTATGTACATATATGTAAATATATATGCAAAAATATAAACAATTAGCAAATGAAAGCATTGAAGAGGTCTGTTTCAATAAGGCAGTGTTTTCTGTGCGTTAGCTTTGAGTGGCTCTGATGATAGAAAAGAGAGGTCATGAGTTCTGTCCTTGCATCTGTGAACGTTGCAAAGAAAGCTCAGATGCTCACAGCACCTGTACCATTGATGTGTTTTCCTGTCTTCAGCACAAATGACCCCTAGATATGTGATAGCTCTTAATACATTTTGAAACTCTCTCTCCCATAATTAACTTCTGATGGAATAAAACAAGGCTGCGGGGGTTATAGATTTAAAGAGACTGTTCAACAGGCTTTGAAAACGATACGTGGAAGTCGTTCTGCCATTCATGTAATTAAGCTTAATTATTTTGAATTAATTCTGAGGTCTTGAGCACAGATATATGACAAGCCCCATGTTGTCTCTCAGCAACAGCAACTTTCAAAAGCCCTCTTCAGTCGGATCCTGGCCAAGCACAGCGTTCCACTTTCCTGCTTGTTTGGCAGCATGGCCCGTGCTAGCCGACAAGGTGTTGCAGCCTCCGCGTGTTTTTCATCAGAGCAGCTCCCATCCCTCTCATCAGAGAAAGACTGATGATACTAAAGCCTCTTGCTCAGTCAGTGTGCTGCCTGTTAGCATCAGATTAACGTTTCCAGCTCTGTGAAGTTTAAACAAAATCTGTCTGCTCTTCCCACCCTCTTTCCTACCTCCAGCCTTCCCGTGTCGCTGATGCGAAGGGCAGAACTCACGGTGACAATGAAGTTCATCTGTGGCATGCCTGAGAGGCACAGGTTTTGCCTGTTAATTAATAATTCCAGTCCTGTGCAATGAGTAGTCTGATGACAAGTCAGTCTGTGCAGAAAACTCTTGGTAGACTTTGAAGCAAGCATGCAGAAATATCCTATTTTCAGCTGTACGTGTTTTTTTTCCCCCAGAATTACTTCACCATGACACTGCTCTAAATATGTCTTGTGAGATAAGCTTTAAATCCTACTTGGACAAAGTTTATTAAAAATTAACATTTGCATGGGGGGTTTTAAAAAAGAATAGGACCTTCATTAGCTTAAAAGCATCCAAACTACAAAATAATACTGAATTGCTCTCCACTGGTCCAGACCAGGAAAACTCTTACTGCCTGCCAAATCCTGAAGCCCAGAAATAGTCGGCATCGATAACATCCAATAAACCACATCACCAGCTGCACCTCTATCTCCAGAGGTCCAAGAAATCGAGCCTTGACCAACAGGCTGAACAGCCTGAAATCGTTGGCAGGGGATATTTGCTGCCGCACCTCTGCAGTCACGATATAGGTTGTGTCTTGTTACTTAAATCAGGGACTGGTTTGAGTGGGGATTCGTGATTTTGTCTCAAATGGCTTTTTCTTGGTTTTTCCCTAAATTGGGCTCACATTCCCGCACACTGCTATCAGATTGGAATTTAGTAATAGTTTGAACTGAAGCACACTGGCATCAGTGAGGGTATAAAACAGAGCCCAGGCTGCCCAGTGGCTTTATGTGGGTGTGTGTGAGCTGGGTGCTCCCGAGGTCCTCCCGTACATGACAGCGCTGCTCTGCTCTTCGATGGGGACAATTGTGCAGTGTTCATTGCACGTAAGGGCCTGACCTAGCTGCTCTGGTAGCTCATGATGTTTGGAAGTGCAATGTCAATGCAGATAATATCGTTTGATGTAGTTTTGCTTTATGGAAGTTCAGACTTGGACCAAAGTACCCTGTGATGCTGGTTTGGCCTGACTGAGGACCTGTCCCAGTGACAGGGGGTCTGATCTCCAGCCTTTCCAGAAGTTTGAGGAAAGGGAACTAACAGTAAAGATGCTGAAATACAAGCAGGATGAGAAAGATCCATTGTGCAGCCTCTAGGGAGAACATCAGTTTTCATTCAAATCTAGGACAGATGAGGAGCGCATCCTTTCCCATATTCCTTTTTTTGTTGGGGCTGCATATTGCTCGCCTGTACCTTGCAGCAATCTGCTGTGATTCCCTTAAATGTCTGTCTCTCCATCAGATTCACCTTCCCCTGAGCTGCGAGTCACCAGCATGTGTGGCGTTGTGTTAATTTGTCCCAGTTCACAGGCATAGCATCATTAGTGAAAGAATGCTGCTGCTGTAATTACTGTGGGATTTGCGCGCAGCAGTGTGCTCTTGCATTGCGGTGTACCTACTCTTTAATCTACGTGGGCCATCTGCTTTATTTCTTAAATAAAAGTCGTTTTGTTTCTGCTTTGGAAGAGTGAATCTGTTGCTCCAAATCTCTGTGTAGAAAGACGTTGCAGCTAAGATAAGTCCCTGTTTGATAGATTCTGCTCTTTCTTGTAAGATTTTTTCCAGGTTATACTCTGTGGTTGTGCTGTGCACAAGTTTTTGCTCTCTCCTATGGCTGCAAGGACATTCGGGTCAGAATTTTGGTAGGACCCCTCTGTAATCTAGGGAACTCTTGACCGCTGTAAGTCTGACGAGTTCAAACACAGTGTGCAGTCCTGCTGTTGGCTCTGTAGTGACGATATCCCGATACAACTGAAAGGCGTTACTGCGCTGTTATCCCATGACAACTCTGCAGGCAATAACCTTTTAAACCCCTTTCAAATAAACACTGTATGTTGTGTGACAAAGCACTTTGACTTCTGTCTAAGAGGTGTCTTGCATCTTTTACTACTGTTTCCCTGGTCAAAAATAGTGAATTGTCGGACTGATCAAGTCAAAGATGTGAGTTTCTCCAAATCTTCTAAGAGGACTGCCTTCTCCCCTGTTGCCTTTCTCTTCGCAGGACTTCTCCAGGATTAAATGGATCAGCTCTTTGTTATGAGCCGATTCCCTAAGCTTGGGCAGTCCTCAGGCATAAAAGTAGATTGTTTAAGCGAGATGGAGCATTTAAATTGCTGTTAGAGAAAGCTTTCTTTAATTTCCCAGAAAAAAACTTGTCCATTAGATGATGATTTTGAGATATATTCTTTGGTGTGGTCAAAGTGGACGATTTTGGATGCTTTAGAGGCATTAAAATAAGATTGTAAAATAAGAACAGTGGGGATCTGGCAGCATGTGTCACTTTTCTGGTCATTTGAAAGAATTTATAGCCTAGTTTTACCGTAAAGTGGGTTTTGTTGTCATTTTGTACGCCTTTTAAAAATGTTCCTGTTGTCAATAAATAACACGAGGGCTACAGTGATCCATGCTTCAAAGAATAAAAAATGAGAAAAACACACTTCCTTAGGTCTGTTGACAATTTATTTTTCTTGTAATGGGAACATTATTTCTATATGAGCCTCTCTCTCCTTACCACTAGAAGTTGTTGCATTTGGTTCTGAGACAATGAAATAGCAGCATCAAATCAGGCAGTTTGCATCTTGGTTTTGTTAAAAGAATAAAAAAACCCAACATTATTTCTCATAAGATGTTTTGAAGTACAGCAATCATTTAGAAAATGAAAAGATCCTTTGTCTAGGAGGCTCTTCTGTTGCGTTCTTTAATCTAAGCAGCTGTCTTTCTCCTTCCCCATGGGAAGTTGTGGTGGGTAAATAACATGGAAATTCATTTGATGATGGAGACATTAGAAGGTGGCATGGACAATTAGTTTGTTATTAGACAGAATTAATTTTATTTGATCCTTACATGGTTCTGTTGCTGCATATAAATTCAGCAGCTTGATGAGTTAGCCTGCAAATGTAGCTCAGTTCAGATTTGCTGAAGGATGGCTTTTTTATGGCTCTGAGATCAGGAGCGGCTTCTTTCCTCGCCTGTGTGGGAAGTGCAGATTACAGGGAAGTCTTTGACTTTGTGCTGCTGGAAGTCATTTTTGGGCTTGTGACCTCAAACTTGTGCTTTTCTGCCTGAGGAGCGATCTTCGCAGCGCAGCTGAGCCTGTCCAACGTCACTGTGCAAGGGATGGTCCCTCGTCCCTTCTCCCTTTCCCAAACTAAGTGCTCTGATCATTTTCTTTGCTCAGAACTGGTTTGAAAATGAAGTTTCTGAATCAGCAAAAAGCTAATTCTAGAAGAAAATGAGAAGTTTTTTTGCTTGCTGAATGGGTTCTTTGGATGAGTTCCTTTGCTCATATGAGGGACAGGACCAAGTACCTGTGGCTACAGGTAGAACTGTTGATTTTCATCTCCAGAGGGAGATGCATCTCCTTGCAGTGTCACAAAGAAGCACCTTCATATTTCCTCTTTTATTCCTACAATCCAAAGCCATATTTTGGTTGATCATTGCTTAGAATAGTTAGGAAGGAATTAGACCTCCCTCCATCTTTCGTGGCTTTGGCATGTCAAGAATTTGGAGCATGTGTAACAGGAACACTTTGGGAATGTTCATCTTTGTTAACATCTCTACTTTCTTTTACTGTTATTTTCTGGTTTTGCCTCTCTCTGGTCTGACTTCAGGAAAGGCAGCAGCTCAGGAGTGGCTGCACAATGGTGCACAATGCTCCTAAACAGAGCTGGTGTATAGTTGATAAGCAGGTTGTTTTGTTTGTTTGTTTTGATAAGAATGACATGATCACTGGGAAGATCCCCAGCAGAGACTTGAAAGAGGGTCTGTGTTTAAGCTGCTGAATGACCACAACCACTTCATCTTGTGGGGCATCGGTTTCCCCTTCTGGAAAAGGGACTTGGTGATGCTGAACTTCCATAGTAGGCTGTTTTTAAGATTGACTGCTAAAAAGTGCAGCATAAAAACCTAAAGGTAGTCCTACACTTCTGTACTGCTAAGTGGAAGAGTTCTATTGACAAGTTGTCCTCATAAGACATCTGCTTTCACATCTGTTATACTGCATTTCTCCTCCTGCTCCTCTCCTGTCTTGATTGTCCCTGCTCCAGTTTTCCCCAGACTGGAGGGTCTCTTGCTTGTGCTAGATTGGTGAACTAAAGATAAAAGTTTGTGAAAGTGGGACCAAGGACAAAACCAGGGAGTATGTTCAACTTGGAACTGCAAAGGAGTATGTGAGTGTTTTAGAAAGGGTACCAAATTCAATTATTTTTCTTAACCGGTGAGATCAGAAGATGAATCAATTATAATGTGCAGATATCTTTCTTTGAGCTGCATGGTGAAGACTTCAATTGCATTTACTTTTTAAACTCAACATGCCAGGAGACAGCATTGTTTTAGTGGGTAGACTAATGTTGTCGTTAAGTGACAGGGAAATAGGAAACTTGCACCTCTTGACAGTAATCTTTTCCATTTAAAAAGCAAATTAGAGAAATGCAGTTTAACTCTTCCCTCAATAAGTGAAAAAGCAGGAGAAACTACGGGATAAAATCACACCTCTTGAAGAAATTCAAGGCTAGGCTTGGCGTACATTGTTGGAGATGATTTAGCAGTGATTAAATCTGTTCTATCATAGCGGGTTTAAATCGGTTCTAACAAAGCAGGTAAGACTGTAGATGAGAAGAAAGGAAAAAAAAAATCCTGAATATCCATTAGCATGCCAGACAGCGAGCTTAGTAGGAGAGTGGTGTGAAAGTAAGCATCAGCGGTGAGTAACTGTCCTCCCCTTTCAGCGAGCAAGTGCTTAATGGTGGCTTTAACCACCCAGCGCAGAGTGGCTGTCACTCCTTGGGCAGCAGCCTCCTGGCTGTTTAAAATATTATGGTAGTAGAGACTAAAGGAATTTTCTTAACATTGAATGCAGAACTAAGCCCAGCTGGTATTTGTTTCCCATCTCCCACCGTGTCTGTGAGGTTCTTGCCTATTTGCTGGGCTGCGTGCGATGCCCGCACAGGCGTGTGCCCATCCCCGGTGCCGTGGTTTCTCCAGCAATCGCTAGCAAAGATCACCCGTCTGCCTAAGCTTGTGCAAACGTTATAGAAAAACTTGCCTTGCAGCCAGGGTTTGCTGCGGGATGCTGTGCCTCTCGGGCTGCGCTGGTGTGCAAAACAACACAACGCTTAGGTATAACACCGAGTTATTTATAATGCACTCCTGCGGTGTTACAAATAACAGCCGTATCAATCACTTACTGTTCATTCAAACATAAGAATTTGAAAGCACTTCAGGGACCTCCTGTTTCTTCATATGGCTGGTGAAGAAGAAATTGCTGTTTGGAGCATGGGAGGAGTGGCTTGGCTTTTCTCTTTGCTGTTTGAATCAGTGGGTTAAATTGTCTAATAACTTCAATTCTAAGCTTTTGATGTATTTTTATTGTAAAAAGTGTTCTTTAAGTATGAAATGCATAGGTTTGAAATGCACAAATGTTGAATTTAGAGAAGAATGATAGTGTTCAACTCAATTCGGTGGCTGATATTAAAAAGGCAATTACATATGATTTGTGAATAAAGAGAGCAACCTCTGCAGAGTGGGGTACCTGCAGGGTTTAACAGCACACTCTCTGATCTCAGCTAATAAGAGCGATATCTAATATTAGAGTTTGCCTTGTCAGAAAACCCATTAGTGTGCCAGTGTGAGAACGGCGCGTGTGATGCAGAAAGTGAGCAGCTGGTTGCCTTTTGGTGCCGCAGGAGGAGGCAGGGAGAAGCTCTCTCTAAAAAGTTCATTTGTTATGCTGCTCTTTTCTTTGTTTATAGTATTAAACTGTTGATAAAGAAAAAGATGCTTGAATAAGTATGTTCTTTTAGAAGCACACAAACTTCAGCTGAAGATAAATTCCTTTACTTGTATTCCTCTGAAGTTTTTAAAATGTGTGCAGTTTTTGTTTGGGTTTTTTTTTTTTTTTTGAGATGAAAACTTCAGAGCTCCCTAGTTTTCAAGCCATTTATTCTTTTCATGTCTTCCTCCTTCATACCTGTTGATCTGATAGTATTTTCTTTTCTTCTGTCCTTCCTTTTCCACACGTCTGAAACCTAAATGCAATTACAGTTTCCATTCTGTGTCCCACAGAGAAACAGGATTTTATCCTATCTATGGCACAGCCTTGATGATGAGGAGCTTTCCATTAGTACCACTCTTGTTTTTAAATTCGAAGATTCTAGGGATTGGCGTTAAGATTAGGTATATGGGGTAACCTGTGGGATCTGCCAGTTCAGAATATCCATAAAATTTGGGGGCTGAACAGGTGTTAGACCATAGACATTTCTCCTCTATTTTGAGTCTCCTGCATGTAACTTCATGGTGGCTGGCCCTAAGTTTTCAATTACAAACTGATTTCTTGTCCTTAGTCACCGCCTCATTCATTCCTGGCTCTCCTTCCAAGCAGGTCTGGATAACTGTGTGAGATACTGGGGCTTTGAGCAACCTGGTCTAGTGGAGGGTGTCCCTGCCCATGGCAGGGGGGTTGGAACTTGATGATCTTTAAGATCCTTAACAACCCAAACCATTCTGGGATTCTCTGATACTGCAGTGGTTCCTCTCAGTTTCTGGAGACGGATGGATATTTATTAGCCATCTGGCGAAATGGTAAAAAATCAGAGGAAAGTGTGAAGAATTACACTAGTGAATACTGTGGAGAAACAGAAATCAGAGGAAAGTGTGAAGAATTACACTGGTGAATACTGTGGAGGAACATATCTTCAAATATGTAAAAGACTGCTCTAGAGGAAAGGTAATAAATTTTTGCCTAGTATTGTGCTTGTAGGCTTAGGAAATAATTTCTAGCAGATATTTTCTGTTCTGTTCACTCTTCCAAGGCACTTCCCTGGCAGCTTAGAGTACAGACAAGACTGATGGACTGTGCTTTGCCCTCTGCTCCCTGCATGACCATAGGTCCTCAGTGTCCTGCCACCTTGGGCTGAGGGGGAACTCCAAATGTCAGCCTGTGAGCCAGCCTGGTCTCGGCAAGCGAGCGGGAGGTGGGTGGGATCAGTGTTTCTCTGGGTGGAGCTGTGTGTATGTGGTCAATGAGATACGCCTTTGTGGGGCTTCGAGTATTTAGATCATTAAAAGGTACGTCGTTAGAAGATACTGTATTTTACAGGTATGTCAACTGCTTGTACCTTCTGCGTCATGTTTCAGAAATGCCACCAGAGGATATTATATGATGATCTAATACAGAGCGTGTTCAGAAATTGAAGTCTTGTAAAGATACAGAAATAGTATCTTCTTCACATCTACACATTTTATTATGTATATCTGGAGCCAATCTGATTTGCTCGTGTTCAACTAATAGGTTTTTCTCCAATTTATTTCTTGACTTAAGTGAATATTAATCATAAACTGTTTCATTAGTAACTAATTTGATTGAGGGAAAAACTTGAAAAGATTTGACATACGCTGTAAAGTTTGCACTACTTCTTCCATGGACTTGAGGCAGGTGTTCTGCACAAGAAGTCTTTTGCATCGCCTTGATTGTTGATTTTGTTTGTGTGTGTGTTCAGCATCCTTGATGTGCAGAAGGAGGCAGAGGCAGAAACTCATCAGTCGCTGCTTTTTGGGTGTTTCTGTTCTTACCCGCAATAAGTTGAAGAGTCCTAGTGAATTAGGAATCCTGGGTAGCATCTTTGAGACTGCGCTGCCGAAGACAATACAGTAGTCATGCTTTATTTTAATGTGGTAGAGCTCGTGTATGTTGTTATTGGAGGTGAAATAATAGGGACAAGTCTGAAAAATGATACTTGCAAGCGAAATAGGAACAGCTTTTTGGAATAAGTTGAGGAGAGGGATTGTGAAGTGGTCACAAATTCTAGCTGAATGATTTGTTCTTGTTACCTTTTGTCTTCCCTTCATCTCTAAACAAACCTTTTTTGTGCTTGTTCTGTCAAGTGATTTTATGTTGATTGTGGAGGCTTTTTGAACAACCTAAGGTGGATGGAAAGGATGCTGTTAAAGTAATTTAAAATCACTCCTGTGAGAAGGGAACAAGACAAATAGCAGGATCGCAGCCCTGGACTTCAGGAGAGCAAGAGTTTGATCTGTTCATGAACCTGCTCAGAAGAATCCTGTGGAATACGTTCCTGGAGATAAGGGGGATCCAGGAAAGCTGAGGAGGTTGGGGTGGACAATCTCCAGAGCAGCTCTCAAATCTCAACTGTTGTGCAAGTCTATCTCTCCCAATAGTAGACTATATTGAAAGTGGCATTGTCTCATGCAGCATCCGCTGGTAAGGTAAAGCTGTACTTGAGAAAGATTCCAAATCAGGACAGTGCTGACCACGTTTATTGTAAAGCACTTAGAAAGGCATTTTATTGAATAATATAATCGTATTTCACAAACGTAGGAAAGGCTAAATTGCAGCTTGAGTGTCTCCAAGCTATCCAGAAAGCTCTGCATTGCGCGTGTGTTGCAGTATGGAAGTAGGAGTTCATCATTAACTCTCTGCTGTTTACCAGCTCTTTCCATGATATCACATGGCAGGGAGAGACTTCTTCCCTCTGTTCCTGGTCTTTTCTTTTGACAGTCATTTCTGTGATTATACCATATTCTGCTTGCTTTGAAGTTGTGCCCAGAAGCAGAAAAGCTGATAGTCCATTTTGTTCTATAATATGCGGTAGGTCATTAGTATGAAAGCAGCTTTTAGTGTGCAACAAAGTAAATGTTTTTATACTGTGGTTCTGCTCTATATTGCTATGTGATTTTGTTGAAAAGAAAATGTGAATAAATAGTAATGTGCATAATTTTGTGGTCAGTTATTAATTAAAAGACACTGGAATTTTGGTTTTATACATTTAATCATTCTCTTTCAGATGTCTATGACGAATATATCTTCTAAATAATGTTGTTTTTTCTGGTAAACTGATTTTTCCACTTGTTTCTAATGGAGCGTGTCTTCAGTGCTTCACATTTTGTCTAATGGTTTGAGCATAACATTCTTGATGTCTGTGCAGTTTTGAGGAAAGATTGTGTTGACTTAATGTTGTAGAGGCGGTGGAGGGAGAATAAAGAAAGGAACATCATTTTGTCTGCGTGAATTAACCAGCACTCCGGTGACACTGTGAAAGGAAGGTGTTTGAGTGGCAGCTAATACTAATATTAGGTCTACTAACTTGCAGGCTATGCTAAGGTAATAGTTTCATTTACGAAATGTTTAAAATGTGAGGAAATCTGTGTATGTGGGCTGTTGTCACAAGGGCTGGAGGCTGGTTTTTAAGTGTATACCTGCATCCTTTTATCTTCTGCCTGTTCCCTGCTAGGTGCGGTTGAGGAGATTACTGCCTGCTGTGTTCCCAAACTGCAAATCACTGGGCTTTTGCCATCCCATGCCTCAGCAGCTTCTGGGAGAGCATCTTGCCCTGTTTCTGTGACAATGGGCTGAGCCATCTGAAGTTGCTGAGCAGTAGGCGTTTGCCAACCTGTGTAGCTGGCACTGAGCGCAGTTAGAGGGTCCTCACCCATGGGGACGTGCTGGTGGAGTAGGGTCTGGGGGTAACTTGTATGTGAAAGAGTTTGATGGGCAGGAGATGTCAGGTTCGTGAGCTCTTCAGCCAGCCAGGAGCTGGGTGAGGGTGTGCCTGTTCTCGCAGAGAGAGGTGGGGAAGGGACCAGTGACCTGCGGTGCATCTTCTCTGTTTCTCTTCGTTTGTACCTCATCAACCCACTTCAGCTGAGGATGCTGCGGAGTGAGAGCAGCAATCAGAAACGGGTGATGAGCGTGTGAAACGTTGGGAAAGCGGTTATGCTGGAAAGCTGCGATGATTGGACTTGTTTGCCTTAAAAAGTAGTTGAATAAGTGGTGACAAGTTGAAAGCGCAGCTTAATGAATGAATGGTTTAGAGAAGTTGTTTGGGAGCTGTTGTTTTCCCTGCCTGTGCAATGCAAGAACCTTGGAAGGTGTTCAATGAAGCTGAAAGGTGGCAAATTAAAAACTGATAAAAGAAAATACATTTTCAAGCAATGAAAAAAGCAGTGGGGTTCATTTCCATCAGCAAACTGGCAAGCTCTGAGGGTTCAGAAAAATACTGGATGGTGAATAAAAATATCGAGAGCAGTTGTCAATGAGAGCTTGTTTTTCAAAAGTATTAAGTGTCATTTTTTTGGAGTTGCGAAGCCCAAGGCAAAGGTGCGGCTGGAATGGTGGTAAAGCACCGTAATCTTGTACCTGCCTGATGTGGTCCTTGTGCCTGGTTCTTAAGCATCTGATTTTGTTCTTCACCATAGCTGGGTCTCAAGAGGAACGGGATCCTGGGCACAGCGGGGTGGTTCATGGTCCTCTCTGCCAGCCTGCGCTGACATTGGTGTGGGATTCAAGTGCCAGCATAAGACAAACCTCTGCTCCAGAAGCTGCAATCCAGAGCACCGAGGTGGCACGTTTTCTTTTTTTTAAAGTAGAAAACTCTTTGAGAAGTGCCGTTCACGAGGTTAAAGAGTAGCCAAGCTTCGTGGTGTTTGCCTGCTGTCTGAGAGCAAACCCTGCGGGTGGCTTCTGGTTGGAAGCTGATGAGAGATGTTGTGTGGGTGTTGTCTGAACTGTGCTCTGGGATGAGAGAATAAACTTATCTTAAAGCCGAGGAAGCGTTGCTTGGTGCAGTTTGTGTTTTTAACTTTTTCAGTTGGCTTATATACTTAAAGCACTAAAATTATTTTCCATTCCTGTTTTCAATAGGTACAAGATAAAACGTAGCCCACATGGTGTGGGTCATGTGAAACGTGTTGTGTAACGTGAAACTAGTATTTTGACCACATCCAGCAAACAATAGAATTTTAGTTGAAACTAGTGGGTTATTATTGCTTTGTCCTTGATAAATCGTTGGGTGTGATTAATTAAACTGTCTCTTAAGCTAGTCCAGTCTTACTGTTGGGAGCACAGCTTGGGTAAGAACTTACCCTTTATGGTTATAATAATTTAATATATTTATGTATTCTTTTGCCTTATAGATTACTTATGTAGTATGGAAGTTGCACACTGTGCTTCCAGTACTTAACAAAATGCTTTATGGTTTTTGGTCAACGACTGGAGCATCCTTTAAGGGTGGCACAGATATGCTGTGGGCAACCTAGGAGACAACTTGATGTACAATTTCCGAAACTCATATTGAAGTCACTGGTCTTCTATACCCTGGAGGTAGTAGAGGGCATGATTTATGCAGTAAGTGAAATATGGGAAATTATTAATATTTTCTAGTGGAGCAGTCAGGTGGTGTATATTCGGAAGCATTAGCTAAAAGCCCTTTGTTTTTGCCTTTTTCAAAAAGCCACAGCTGCCGCGTTTCTGGAGTTGTTGACACATCGTAAGGGGACCAAGAAATTACTTTTCAAGTTCAATGGAATGTGCTGTGTTGAGCTGATCAGATGAACTCAGGTCTCTGATTTTTTTGTCCTCTCAAAGTGTGACGCAAGAGCTTTGCCCTTCTGCTTCAGTTCTGTTTTAGCCTGAATACCCCAGGAACAGAGCGCGGACGGTAATCTGATTCCTCCTCCTGTGTTTTTGCAGAGATAACTGCACCAGCTTAGAGCACAGTTCAGTTTACTTTTCTCCCAAGTTAATGACATTTAAGTGGTTAAAACTGCAGGAAACTGGTTAGTAAGAGATTTAGAGGCCAATGTCTGGGCTACTTAGTAGGCAGGAGGAAAAAGAAATCTGAGGGCAAGGAATGCACACAGGGCTGAATTTTTGTGTGCTGTACGCACTGGCAGAATAGAAGACTCTGATGTACCCTCACAAAAACTTTATTTTCAGGGTTGAATAAAGCTTGTTTCTTTTTTTTTTTTTTTTTTTTTTTTTTTTTTTTTTTTTTGAGTAGATGAATTAAATGTTAGTTTTCTATTGTCAGTAAGTAAGCATGAATGCATTTCCTTGCCAGTTGTATGCCTTCCCTCTGCCAGCGATGGTAATCTGGTGGCTAGGTAGAAGAAAATGTGATATGAATTAAATTTTTTTTTAAGAAATGACCATTTTTCAAATGTGAGCTGTGTACATGGTGTCAGATACCGGTGTCAGATGGAGAGTGGCTCTGTGCCGAGGCAGGTGAGTAAAGCAGCTTCACACTTGTGTGAGATTGCCACCGCCTGAGCAGAAGGCTAAGAGAAATGGTAGGAAGGAGATTTTTTGAATGAAGAGATGAGAAATACACTGAGACAGAAAAGCAAGCTCGTGGTAGACGTGGGCAGTAGCCAGCGTTCCGGTAGAAGGGAGTTAAATGAAGAAAAATCATAAAATTATTTTACAGCAGCAGGCGGTTAGGAGACATAACTAAACATGTTAAACTCACTGTGAAGCAAGAGGACCCCCCGGGTATTTTAGTCAAATAATATTTGGTTTGTTGCAGTGTCAGTTGTATGATTGCTTGTCAGCTGGCATATGTATACGCTATAAGCAAAGCGAGGCTTTCAGAGACCATGCACAATTTTCCAGAAGATAATAAGCAGGGGATTTATCAGAGACAGATTAAAAGAATTACAGTGGATTTAGTTGCCCTGGTCCATTGCCAGGATATAAGGCAAGCTGAGCCCTCCGCAGAGAGGCATTGGAGGTGAGGGACAGGTGCTAGAAAGGAAGAACTATATATCTGGGGAAAAACTTACAGAATATAAGATACACAGGTATTTGTAAGTCTATATTTAAAGCTGTCTGCTGAGTGGTTGCCAAAAGAGCAGTCAGATTGCGGAGTCTGTCCAGAATGAAAGAAGTGGTTAGGAAGTTAAAAGCGTTTCTGAACGCCTTCTTCTGGCGCCTAAAACCTTTGACCATCTCTCTCAGGCTCTTTGCCTGGTTGTGTCCTGTTCTCACCACAGTTTCCCCTGGTGACGGCTTTCTCTAGACTTCCAGCCTGGATCCTTGGTGTAATGTTGGTGTTCAACCTTAATGATATGGTACATTTCCTAGCGAGAAAATGGTTTTGTTATGACAGTATCAGAAAAAGTGATGAAAACCGTCAGTTGTAGAGAAATGGTGGGAGACACAGGGATGCTTAACTCCTGTTTTACTGTGTGCTTGTGGTTAGAGTACATCAGTCTTTCTGACCTCTCTCCCACTTATTTGGGTTAGACAGGGATGGGGGTAATTGGACTTATAAAGAATGAATATTTTATTTGTGTTGGAGAAACCTTGGTTGTAGGACATAATACATCTGAAGGGCTTTTTTGTAGGTTAAATCCATATTTAGACCCCTGCAATAGCCATACGTTGGCTTGAGCGGCAAAAATGCAAACAGGGTTGATCTACAGAGTCACATTTGAGAAGTAAGTGTATTTTGAAAAACTGTTCTCTAACATTCTTGTCAGTGCAAGGACAGTGAAATCCTGCTGGATGTTTTTATTTTTATGTAGTTAATGGGCTTTTTTTGTTTTTAATGCTCTTTTAATTGAGGTCTTGAGTAGAAAGTCAATGGTGTGTGTACATATGTGTCTGCAGTCAGTTCTGATTTGCAGAGTGATGTGAAAATAGGTCAGCCACAGAGAGAAATGCTGGGAAATGGCTGTAGCTGAGGAGGAAGCTGTTAGGAGGTTTGGGAATAGAAAATTTTGATGTAAAGATGATTAGTACAAAAGTTAAGCGTGGTGAGAGAAAGAGGAACCATTTGCCTTCTGGTGATAGTAAATGCTGCTTGCAGACAAGCAAGATTTGAAAAGTTTCTGGCAATTTGATTTTTCCTGGTTTTTGTGTGTTCTGGAAGACTGGATTAGCTCTTGCTAGCAGTGCTCCAAGAGAGTCAGGAGCTGAGCTGATCCCATAGCAGCAAAGTCTGACCAAACGTGCCTTTAGCCACAGCTCTGCCTTCAGGCCCCTGTTCCTTGCGTCTTGCTGTCACTTTATTTTTACAAACAGGGGGGTTTTCCGTGAGACACTGGGATGCAAACATAGTCTATGAAGAGAGAAGCCTCGTTAAAATATAAGGCTTAACACCGTATCAATTCCTCATCAGTTCCTCCAGCCATCAGACTGGGGCAGAACCTGTTAATTGTCCATAGCCCCCTTTACATCCCCTGGCTAATGCTCTTCCGTGCTGTATAGGGCAGCTGCCCGTATCCTGATGAGCTTGAAGTGGGATGCACGTGTTGCCCATGAGGTACATGGAAATGAGCAGCTTTGGGAAGGGGCAGGTGCCAACAGATGCTGCAGCCCATCAGTGGTACCTGGTGGCTGTGTTGCTACACAACGTGCAGGGCTCTGTGCTTTGCTTTTGTGAATTTCATCATCTTGATACAAATTTACTTCTCTCAATTACGGAGATGTTGTTGAATTGTAATCCTCCTCTTTGATGAACACATCACTGAAGCTGCGATTTATCACATTTATTGTTTGCCTTTATTCAGTAGACAAGTTACCTGTCAAAGAAGGAAATTAGACTGGTTTGATATTATTCATATTAAGGCTCAGTTGATTGCTTCTTGTCCCTAATTCTTCCCTAGCTGCTTGCAATTTGATTGTTAATGTTTTCTTCGAGTATTTTATGATATACCAAAATGTTGAAGTAACTTATAATTGTGAGAATCTGTATCTCCTCATCCACCCTTCTTGTAAAAGGTTGGGTCTGTTCCTCTGTCCTGTTTTCAGGGCCCATCCTGCCATTCACGAGCCCATCAAAGTTTCTTGTGGACCAGAGATTACCGTGACTAATTTTTGAAATATCCTAAGGATGTATTTTGTCAATAGGTCCTGACACAGTCTAACATACTTAAGTATTCTTCAGTTATTTCTGACCATATTTTGGCTGGTGTTCCCACACCTCATGCTGCTAATTTTACATACGTTAAACATCTCCCTTTTTCTATGGGTGTATTTGTGTGGCTTAAAGCAAGAAAGCATAGACTGCTGTTACACAGTCATCTTTCTCTTTTATTTGTGTTTTTTATGAGGAACAGTTAGCTAAATTATACCTGATTGCAAATAGCATCTGTTTGATGTTGAAGCTCCATATTCTTTCTTCAGTCTCAAAATTTTCTCTTATTACAACTAATTTGGAGTTAGGAGTCTGGAGAGGAAGAGGAGGGGGAAATCTTGCCACTTATTTCCCATAATGAAGCAATCTATTAACATTCTGCAAAAATTATCATTAATTAAACAAAGAGCTCGTCTGACGCTAGGAACAGGAATATTTCCGTACCATCAAAAAACCACCGAGTGGGAAATATCATTACGATTCCGCTTTACAAAGTCTGTCTCCTCTGCCAGGCTCTAACCCGCGCAGAAGTGAGAGAGCAAGTGAGCTCTGCGTTTGGGTTCTGGATTAATAGTCAAGGTTCACTCATGTGGAAATAAAGCAGATTTTACTGTGACTAGAATCTGTCATTAAAAAGCCATTGTTAGAACCAACCGGCACGATTCCTGCTTGTTCGCTGCTAATGACAAAACAATCTGTTCTTTAAAAAACACCAACCCTATATTTGCTTTCAGAGAGTGGTGCAGGAGACTTACCAGGACAGAAGCCGGGTGAAGACAGGCAGTTGAAAGATTTATTGATCAATAAACCAGACAATTACAGCTTGTTTATAAGAGGGGAAAAAAACCCCAACAACCCAAACCTCAGGCCTGCAAGCAACGCTGAGACTCTAATAATGATAACTCTGGCATCCAGCTTGAAACGATAAAAGTCAATAGGAAGATATAGGATTTCAATAAAATTATGACACTAGATAAACTTTACCCCAGGAACAAGTTTTCCCTGAGTGTGTGACTGACTTCAGTTAGATTTGTAACTTTAATTTTTTTCTTATTGATTTTTCTTTTCTTCAACTAATTAGAAAGTCTGTGGTGAGTTGTGTCTATGTATGTTTGAGGAGGGGCTAACGAGCGTCTACACGAATTGGCCCTGAGCTTATGTGCATGTATATAAGGTCAGATGGCTTTTTAGAGTCTTTTTTTTTTTTTTTTTTTTTTTTTTTTTTTTTTTTTTGCTATATGTATTTATTCTTTGGTTGCTTCCAGTACACAGCTGGGAGTCACACTCCCCAGTATGCGTGTATTTGAAGCCCCTGGCTGCCCTTGGAGATGTGCAGGAGCACAATACGGGGGTGTTGGTAGGGATGATGTTGATGGTACTTATATGAACAATTCTCAGGTCTTTCACTAAAATGAACCTAGAAGTCCCGGAGAAGCCTGCTTATATTACTGCAGCTCCTAAACCAGTCTGCTGCTGTGTGAATACTGGGGAATAAAACCCTTCCCTTAGCTTCGAGCTGCTTGCCAGCCGGGTTGAATTTTGGCTGTACCTAGGAGGGCGTAGCGCAGCTGGTGGGAGGACTGGAGAGGAGCTTTGTGTTAGGGATGCGTTTTGCAAAGGTGCCATCCTGTAGCAGATTGTAATGAGATTAGCTCTAGTTTGTGGTTAAGATTATAAAACATGTTTCTACTTATGCCGTAGTAGGAGGCATATTCCTATGGCGAATGGCTGTTGCTGGCAGAAGGAAGGAAACTTCAACCTGTGAAAAAATCACTTTCCTTCCTCTTTTTCAAACTTACATCTCCTCAAACACAGCTGCAAGCTGCAGCACTGGAGTTTGCCGTGGGGCATTAATTTCCTAGGTTTATAATGAACATAAAAACCAATTCTTTTGCTTTTGGGGCATGTTTAGAGGAAGCTCATTTCTGTTCTGGTGTTGATTTGGAGCTGGTCAAAGTAAAGAGTGCCTAGAAGTGTGCCGGTGTAAGGTTCATGGTGAATTGGCAGCGATGCCCTGTGCTGGGTAAATTTTGGAAATTCCCAGAGGGACTGCTTCTTAGTAATTCTGACAAATACTCTCCTGATAAAAAACAGGAAAGCGGAGGTGTTGGAAATAGGTTAGGGAGGGCATCTGAAAGTCCCTGGGGAGGTTTTTGATGGGGTTTGGGGAATATCCTGTTGTGTGGGATGAGGAGATATTGCACCAATTACTCAAATAAAATTACGTTGTAGTGAATCTTTTTAAACAGAGGACTTCTCATCAAGAACTTCTGTTTCCTGCCAAACTAACAAGATCTTTAGGAGGGAGGGAAAAGCTGTCAGTAAGTGCTCTTGATGGGGAGGAATTTGAAAAATGGAGCTGGGGACCACTTGCTGGAAGCTGAGAATTGATTTCATTACAGTATTAATATTTAGAAATAATTAAAGAGAACTAAACTCCAGGATCAACTGTTTAATTTTACCACCCTTTATTTCAGCTTTTCAGCACCTTCTTTTCAGTACAGCTTGTGCTGTGTTTACCACGTGTGGTTTTTTCTCTTGAGCAGTTTACTCGTCCTTTAGCAGAAAGGCTTTAAAGGACAAGGTCTGTAGTTGATTTTAGGGGAAAGACAGCCCGTAGGGATGTCCTGCTCTCATGCAGTTTTCCCATCGTAACATGAAAGCACAAGTTTGTCCTCCTTGCAACCAAACAGCTCGGGGAACTGCTAGGATCTTGCTGGGAGTGACTCAAATGACCTAATATTCAGTGGTTAATTGGAAGCCAAGCGTGATGGGAATTGCCAGGGGTCCTGTTTGTTGTTGAAAAGATGCTAAGGATTTTGGGACTGCCCTGCTGTAACGGAGTGAACATTGCAGTGTTAAATTATCACATAGATGAAAGAAAATTAGGATAGCAGAGCAGCTAGGAGTACAGAGAAAGAGAGAGGATGCTGTAATTGCAGATCTAATTGCAATAACATGCAGCGATCAGACCAGTACCTTCGCTAAACACCGTCATTATGTTTTCTTCTGCGCTCTAGACAGTGATTCTGCAATAAACAGGGAATGAAAGTCATCTCCTGAGCAAAAGCAGTTTGCCTCATGGAGACTGCGCTCACTGGGCAAACTGGGCGATGCGTGTGTACGCTGGAGGAGGAGCGTGGAGAGATCCTGTGCTGCTGCCTTTCTGATAAACAAAAGTTCATTGCAAGGTGTGGTGTGGCTGGGTTTGGGTTTTCTTCTCCTGCAGTAAGATGGAAGTATTTGCTTTCCTGCGTCTGTCAGATGAATAACTCTTTCTAAACTATGGCAAAACTGTTCTTTCCTTGGCAAAATATTTCTCTTCAGTCAGGCCTGAGCAAGGAGCGAGTAATAGCTTCCAGTACTATTTATGTTAGAACCTGGTTTTCTTTTTTATTTTACTAACTCAGTTCCTTCAGCTTCAGGCTTTCCTTTGGTCTTGGGCTCCTTTTACCTTCTGATAATCCAAGTGTCTTGCCTGCCCCTTCAACCCGTGACGTGCTCTGAACGCACACTACCCCTGGCAGTGCTCCTCATCTTATTTTCACACCTTGAATTTGAATCTTCCTTCCATTCCCCGGGCATACACTCGCTATCCGTGTTCAGTCTTTGACCTTTAGATGTTGAAGGAGGAGATAACATTCGTATACAGGCTTGCTGGGCTGAGCATCACCTTCACTATCGGACACGCAGCCTCTTTCATCTGGGGGTGGGGGGAACGGACCCTCTTTCCTAACCTGGCCATCCCTGATTTCCCCAAGCGAGCAGGATCCCAGCGAAGTGTTTCAGCACGGCCAGGCTGGGTTTATGAAGTGTCCCAGGTTCAGTTTAGCGGCAGTGGCCTGGTCTGATGTGAGCTGCACAGCCATTAAGCTGAGCGATCTTCTGATAATACTTTGGATGTTCATGATGGCAGAATTCACACACGAGAACAGATCTGTCCAGAGCGCTCGTGCATTTCTGTAACAGGGTGAGGTAGCAAACCTCAGCAGTGAAAGGAAGGCAGCGCTGTCAGATTTCCTCGGAGTTTTTGCCCTTTGGGTTTATGCCAGGGGCTTGTGCTTCTTTGACCCTGGCCTGTAGCCTCACAAACATCAAGGTTCTTTGTACAGTCAAAAGAGAAAACACTTCATCAGCTGGCTAATCCCTGAGTCCAGACTGCGCTGTGAACGGAAATCTCCTTAAAGCACACCTGACTTTTTGAAGTTTTCAGCCTTTTGTCACCGTTCTTCTTCTCCATCAGTGCCTTTGGAGGTAGGTGTTAGGTGGTGTCTGAAGCTGGGAATGCATCAGGAGGTACTTCAGCCAGGGACCCGCACAAAGGTTTACCTTCAGCTTTCAGGCCAAGCTTTATACCTGGGAGTGCGAATGCTCTCAGGGAGGGGAGAGGGATCCTTCTTTTTGTCTTTTTCTACAAATGCTTGGTTATAATTGCCAGCAAAGAACAAAGTGAGACAAACACATTCTCTGCAAGATATTAACCTGTGAAAAAATGCTATAAACACTGAGTGTTGCAGTGTTTAACGAGTGATAAGTCACATACCATTTAGAGGATATTTGCTCTCAGCCACTTTGTTCGTTGTCAAATCTGTTTCCTTTCTGTTGTGACAATTCTGTTCGTTCATTGCTGGAACTCTTTGACAGGAAAAATGTCAAGTACTACACTAAATATTTTGCTGAAGAAACCTATTCAGCCATGTTGAATTAGAATAATGTCTCCGAAAAGAAGGCAGGCTCTGTTTTCGGTTGCCATCTGCTTGTTAGAGCGTATGCATGTTGCTTTCCTGCAAGGGCTATGTGGTTTTATATACACAAGACAGTCTAATCTTTCAGTTTTCGGAGCAGCAACATTTATTTTAGTAGAATTGTGTGTTCATGTTTGTCTTGATGCCGATATGAAGATGTTGAGTGTATATCCTTCAAGATTTCTTTGCCAGGTAAAAGAACAGTGGGCAAAAATGTGGAATATTGTTCCAGGATCCTTCTCCTTGGAGTGAGGTCGGGGGCTTTATTCCTAAAGGTGTTTGCTGTTCTTCCTGACAGGAGCGTGATGGGATGCGGGCGATTCTGGAGTCGTACGACAGCGAGCTGACCCCTTCGGAGCACTCGCCCCAGCTGAACCGGCGTATGCGGGAGGCCGAGGAGATGGTGCAGAAGCTGCATGCTCATAACACCGAGCTGGAGGTAATAAAGAGGCATCATGCTCTAATCCCAGGGGTGAAGCATTTGAGACCCTTAAGACTGAATTGTTTAGTGGGGTGATCTGCCCTTGCAGAGGACAGATTTGCAAAATTCAGACTTCAAAATTCTAGGATATATAAGACCCACAAGTTATTATTCTGCGTCTGAAGCTGGTAGAAGCCAAGAATAATCATCCTTGGGTGTGATGAGTGTGCTTGGTGTTAAGCAAAGCTGTGCTGCGTGGCTGGAGAGACAACTGGTCCCTGAGGGGTGACGGGTTGTGTAAAGGGGTAATGAAAGGCAGCAGGTGTGGTGGCTCCAGGGTCTCGTCGAAGTGATTCACTATGTTGCGTGTGTGGCAGGGCTCCTCTGTACACAGCGTGAATGTGTGTTTGGAAGAGCTTTACTCTAAGGATTGAAGAAGTAAAGCTATGTCTGCTGTTAATTCTTTGCTTCTTGGTATTGGGCCTGAAAACCTCAGAATACCAGTAAAACTATTAAATGCTTTTTACTAGGTTTTCTCTAAGAAGAGACATTCTTTCCAAAGATAGAAGTATTTATTGAAGGAATTCTTAAATTATATTTAGTTCTCTTTTTGAAAACTTGTAATGTGACTGTAATGAGGTAAATGTTAACATGCATTTGCCAAATAGTTCCTCTCCTCTCTGTTGTACTTTGTGATAGTGGAACGGGCTTTATGGTCATGAGCTGAAATATTTGGAATATGTCTGTGATCTTACAGCTTGGCAGTTTTATTACATAGGCTTTACAATAGTCATAAGTATGTGAGTTTTGCTTTCTTCATGCCTAGTTCCACCGTCATATAGATTTATAGATGCCATAACTCAAATGGAGTAAAACTTGTAGAAATTGACGCTCCTCGAATTCACGTTCAAGCCTTTGAGTGGATTGTCCCACTGTGCCCAAACCTCTTTGTTTCTTCTGGCATCCTTAAAAATGCTCTTGTGTTGGTAGGTCAGGCAATACTGGTTCCAACGACCTTTCCAGCCTTAGCAAGCAGAGCAGCATACTGTGGTGTAGATCAGTGTCATCGTATAGATCCACTTCATCCCTGTTTCTCAGAAAAGGACTGCTGTGACATTTTCAGCAAGCTGATAGAGAAGTTAGCTGGTAACATCAGATGAAATGGAAATTTGCCTGAATTTGTCTGTCCCAGAATGTTTCTCTGTGTTGTCTTTTGGTCACCATATTGCTCACCACCTGACAGAGCAGGGCTAGGCGACGCTGACGTGAAGTGAGAGGTGGCTCTTTTATCCTGTTTTCTTAGTTCTTTCCAGCAGTGGCTCTGGGTTGTTGGAGGGCGATATCCTGAATTGTTTCACTGAATAGGTCACATGTGTGTGGAGTCTTGGGGCAATAGCAAATTACTTTTTCTACGCTGATGTGAAGTGAGAGGTGGCTATTTTATCCTGTTTTCTTAGTTCTTTCCAGCAGTGGCTCTGGCTTGTTGGAGGGGAGATATACTGAACTGTTTCACTGAATAGGTCAAATGTGCATGGTGTCTTTGGGCAATAGCAAATTACCTTTCCTTCTTCAGGTAAAAGCACAGGAGAGCGTGAGAACCAATTTGTACATCCCTTTATTTATAGAAAACAATTGATAAGTTTGCTTTCATGGATATGGATTAAGGGCTACAAGGAAAACTTCAGAAAGGAGCTGTGTTCTGTGGAGGTTTGTTTTGTGTGATGTCAACCTTTAAGCCTTTCAAAGACTTTGCTAGAAGCAAGATACAAGTACCTGATAATCCCCCTCTAAAATTTTACGCTTCACTTGATTGTGTTTGCCTTTCTGACTGTGATGTTGGCTGCTGAATCCCATCTGCTTTGAAATTTTGGGAGAAAGCTTTTTGTTCTAGTAAAAAGCTGAAAACTGGAAAGGGAAATGGAGGTACAGGCAGGACTGCTGGTGCCTCATCTTCAGGAGGAGCTGCTGTAATCATCTGCCTGTAGATCAAACAACTGGTCGATAGCAGCTATTAATAACTTCTAACATGATGCTCTGCACCCTCCCAGCTCTGCTCAGCCTCGTACAGATTTTAGAAATGTTGACACCTGCATGACTCATCTCACAAACAGAGGAGACGGCAGCAGTGAGGCACCTTGGAGCCTCCGTTGTTTCTGAGAGGCGGGAGAAAGTCTCTGATGGGGAGGGCTGGGAAGGGAAGGAAAAAAGGAACTTTAACATGTTGAAGTGTGTGACAGAAGGGTTGGGGCTCCTTGGGAGGGCAGCACACAACCAGCTCGTAGAGTAGCACAGAGGAATGAGCAGAGCCCATCTGTGAGCATCATGCACGTGGCAGCAAAGCAACAACATGTACAACTGTCCTGATGAGATCCAGGTGAGGTCTGGGGAGGCTGCAAAGAGGTGATGGATCTGAGCTCAAAAGGCCTGGCTGACAATCATTTTCCACACTTTAACTAACTAAGTTGATTAGTTAACAGGGGATATACCACTGTGGGTAACCACAGTTCTGCCCGCAGAAGGGTGCTTCTGGCAGCTCGGCGTACCCTGCGATTGCAGTGCGGTTGTTGCGGGAGCAGCCCTTGCGCAGTCCCTCTGTACTGCGTCTCTGCTGGGGAGGCTGCAGGTATCGCTGTGGTCTAGGAGCACCCTGAGTTTAAAAAAGTTCTTGGAGCCTCAAAGGCAAATATATCCTCTTGCATTACATTTTGTAGCTTCTACCTTTCAGCTTTTTTCATAAACCTTAAAGTTCATACCGTTTCTCTCCTCACTGATTTGTTTTATCACACTTTTTTTCCTTTTTTTGCTACCAATCACTTAATTTGTCAAAATCTTTCTTTGGTCCCTAGCAGAGAGCCCTTTGAATTTTTTTTTTTCTTGTTTCTCCTGGTTGCCCTAATCTTTTACCAGCAGCCCTACCTCTGAACAAGCCATAGAGGGAAGAAGTGATGTTCTTAGCAGGGATTTTTCTTTACTCTAAAAATGGAGATTTTCCCCATCCATTCCAGCAGCAGTTCTGTGTGAGGCAGGATGCTCTCTGGTGAAGACAGAGTGGTAGTGATAATGGAGCAGGAAAGAGGAGGAAGCCACGTGGGACTAGGAAGATTTTGGGCTGAGGCAACAGCTTTTAACTCATTAGGGAGACGAGGTCTCTGGTAAGTCCTTTGCTTGATGTATGCATGGAGGTGGGAAGCTGTTTAAAAAGAACACAGGGAATGAGAGAGGAGTGTGTAAGCCCTGGAGGACTGCGTGTGAGTAGTTTATTAATGTATGCTGGGAGGATGGAGTTAGGTGATACCCTGAGTTGTGCCTGACTCCCTCCTTCCCTGGCGCTCGCGAGGCTGGACAGCTGCTGGGGGAGCACTGCTGCATCCGTGTCGCAAACATCGCCTGGATTACAGGTACCTCTCCAGAAACTGAAATACAAAGGAAGCTTTCATCCCACATGACTTCAGAGATGCAGTGGTGCTGCGTAAGAATTAGTCCTGTCAGAGCCTGGTGGGGCAGAGGGCTGGAAAGCAAAGAATGGCTGATAGGGAACTTTTTAAATCCCCTTCATTGATGACTGATGAGAAAAGCTGGATCTCTAATGCATGGACATGCAAACACGTAGTCTGTTCTGGGACTGGAAATGATTGCTTTAACCTCCCAGAACTGCCTGCCCCCAGCGTGACGCCCCGCTCCACAACACCAGTCTGGCTGGAGAGGTTCGAGAAAGAACTTCACGGAGTGTTGAATGTAAAGCGGGGGGAGATGCAAAGAAAAATGCCATCTGAAATGGTGGCTGGAAAAGCAAGCGGGCTCTGTCAGCCTATTTCATGTGGTTAATGAAGTGTCACTCACCATCTTTTTAAAGTGTGTTTTGGAACTGAAGAGGGAATGAGTTTGTCCCTGGCCAGCCTGCTATAAATACTTAAAATAAACAGAATTATAGCAGTATTTATATCGGGGCATTAATTTTTGTTTTGATACTGGTTTTCCTGCCAATCTTGGTTAACTTTTACTACCTCGACTCCCATTACTTCTGATTTCAGGGTAAATATGACAAAACGAGGAGCGTCTGTGCATGCAGCAGCTACTCTGAAAAAGCTCTGATGTGGAGTTTAGTGTTTGAAAGGTTAAATCCAGCTACACAAAAGAGAAATCATCATAAATATAACTCCATTAATAGCGATTTTATTACAACACATTTGGCTCCATATGAAACTTTAATGAAGAGAGATTTGCAAGGAAGCCTCATGCTGACACCTTCAATGGTCTCCAGCATTTTTTACATTGAGAGATTTACACTGTCTGGGAGCGCCATATGTACTCTAATCAGTTAATTATGAGTCTGACAGTTTGGGCACATGAAATGCCATATGTTCTGTGTTTTTGTTCCACCACGGGCATTACTGGTGACCTCAAAATTCATTGACCCAGTATTGTCACCTTATCTACACCTGATAACCGCAGCGCATCTGCTGGCAGGGAAAATTGGGCATTGCTGATTCTTGTGGTGTTAGTCACAAATCTGCTCCTTGCAAAGAGAGTTACTTAGCAGTCACCCTGATGTTACAAGTGCTTAAAATTTACGTGTGGAGGCAATAAAATGTTTGTTTGAGCAGTTAACCGTTCCTCCTTGTCTCTCACCCGGCTTCCCCCATCAGTGCTTTTCCACTTTTTTACTTTCTTTTTTTTTTCCAACTTTGATCCACACTTTATCTTGCTTTATCCCTCCTCTACTGAGTTTTCTCTCCCCCTCAAAGGTAAATTGCTTCTCTACATGGCAGAAGGGGTTTCTGTGATGATGGGAACTTTACAGAGAAATTTCCTCCCATCTGTGCAAGGTACAGAAGAGTTTGTTTTACTTTTCAGATTTCTTCTGCCAGGTTTCTCTGCTGCCATCCAACCTTTGTGCACTGTTTTTTTCTCAGTGACAACTGTAAGAATCAGTGAGAAGATTACTCTGCTCCCTTCAAATGTCCGTAAGGAGCAAATCTGAGTCACTAGAGCTTTCCTGCCACTCCAGAATGGCATATGTTTCACTTGCCCAGACTTCTGCTGTCATTGTAGCATCTTATCTGTGACTCATGGGGGAGAAAACAGACTCTCTGGAGATGATGCTAATGTGCTCCATGCATCAGCTACTGCTGATTGCTGAAGCAGTCACTGGGCTGGACATCATCTTCTGACAAAGCAAACACCTTGTCGAAATAGCATTTTGAACCTGAGCGCTTTGGCATCTCTTGGCAGACTCGAGCCTTCCCGGGAAGCACTGAGGTCCTTTGTGTTTCATTTCTTGTCTAAAGGAGAGGAGGTCAGGCTCCGTGTCCTCCAGCAGTCCTGCAAAATGGATTATCTTGAGCTCTCTCTTCTTTCACATGTTTCATCTTCCTTCAGACCCCAGTGACCTTGTTAAGTCAGGGAGCTATTAGTTTCTTCCCTTCCCTTTTACACCTGCCAGTGGCTGTGTTTTGGGAGAGCACCTTGCAAATAACCACCATATAAAAGAGGAAGTCAAGTCACGGAGGGGCTGAGCGGTTTGTTAGAGGTGACAGTCCCAGCTCTGGGGAAGAAGAGTGTCTCTTAAAGCTGGTTGATGCTGCAGCAGAGCCTGTCTCCATATCTGAGACTTTTTGTTTGTTTGAAGTAGAATTTAAAACTCAATGGAGATTTTCCATTTTGGATCTGTCCTGAAAGTTGTTAATTCATCAAGAGAAGCAGTCCATGGCACTGCCTTATACTGGAGCTGTTCTGCACAAACCAGCATTGTTCTCCCTACAAGTAGATTTTTACAGCTATTTTTAGTGTGTGGATGCTCTGACAGTTTAAGAATGGCTTTAACTCAGCAGTTCCTAGGGACCACAAGCCTCCATCATTCTTAAGAGGAGAGAACGTCTGGGCACCAACTTGCATAGAGTAAATTAAATTTTAACTAAGACAATACCTCTACCTTTAGCCTATGATAAGCTACTTGATAGGCAAGCCACCAGAAAAATGACTAGCTGCAGAACAATGAGCAGCTGTAAGGACCCTTTTGCTGCTCTTGGCTTCGTATTGAAGTAGGCTATTGAAGTGCATGGGACAGGAAAGCATTTTCCAGGTCTGCTGCCTTCCTGTGCTTTGAGTGCAGTAAGAACAAGGGAAGATGTGTAACTTTGAAAGTCATGCTCCTGATGTTGTAATGTAGTCTGTGACACTCTGCCCCCAGTTCTCTTACTGATGAGATTATGTCTTGACTCTCTCTACACTTAAACGTTTCTAGTAATGATAAATACAATATCACCTGTGTTAGCAATGCAGGGAGTTTAGGATGGACTCCTGCAGCCTCCGGTGTCTGAAGTGTTTCAGTCTGCAGGAAGGACAGCTAGCTTAGGTGAGACCGTGCCCATATCATCAACCTGCTGTCTCAGCGTGATGCTCAGAGGACGTGGGAATGCTCCTGTTCTCGTTCTCTGAAGGATCTCTCTTCAGCCCCAAGGAGACTGATAAATGCCAGCGACAAAAAGATTGTTCCCTCCCCCACAACCTCTGCTCTCCCCAAAACGCTCTTGGTATGAACAAATCTTCCTGCAGCCCCTTCCAGTGATGTCAGGAACGAGGCTTGACCAGGGGAATTTGGGTTAGCTTCAAATGTCCCTGGTTATAGGAGACAAGAGAAACGGATCAACTGGGTCTAAATTCTTGATTTAAAATTGGGTTCTTTCTTAGTGGTGTTTTGGGAAGAGAAGATAACTGATGTGCAGCCATGAGTCATATTTACCACAATAGAACAGAGGAGACCGTTTCGTACAGTGTTGAGAGCTTTAAAATGCTTTACACTGGAGCGCTTGCATGCCTGTGCCTAGAGATACAGGCTTGGCAATTAGATGTCTTTGGGTGGAGGAGGAAGCAAGAATACATTTGGAGTGGGAGCAGTGGCCCTGTCCCCAGCAAATGACGGCAGACAGAGACGTTGCATGAAAGAGCTGATTTTGTGCAACATGGTGCATGTCACCTGCTGCGGCGAGCCCGCAGCTCTGGGAGCAGGGGGCTGGAACTGGGATGCAAATAGGGCAGTGATTACACCTCCTCCTTCGCAGGCGGAAAACAGAAGGAAAAAGGCAAATTAAGCGTATTTGGGGAACGGGGTTAGGAACAGGTGGCTGCCAGCTGTTCAAAGGGAAGGCTTTGGAAATGTAGAAATATGTTCTTATGTCCATCTCCGTCACTTGCTGCTGCAAACCAGGCAGTGTGGAGGGCTGGGAGTCAGCAGGGAGGCTGCTGGAAAGCAAGCAATTGCAGGGGAGAAAGGAGATGTGAATATCTTGTGAAAAAACTAAAAGCTAAGGTTGTACATCGGTGTAATGTTTTATATGGAATATGCCATGGAAATTTTAGCTGTTCCCTAACTCTGCGTTGTATTAATGACATTAAATAGCACTTGTCTGGGTGTCTTAAGAGATGCTCTGAACTTGTTGAGATTTGTTGATTTTTATGATTGGATTTGAATTCTGTGATTTGTAGTGCTTCGTTTCAGAATAATTACATAATCTCTGCATAATTTCAGATTTAAAGTGTGTATTTGTGTGTTCGTGTCAGCTTTTAATTCATGGTGATGGTCTCCTGTAAGAAACAGGGATTAATGTTTCTAATTATTATTTTCTATTTAAAAACATGCAATAAACTTTTTTCTATAGCCAGGCTTTTCCAAAGATTTCCTGCAGGGCCTCCACGCAGGCTTGTTACATGGCTCAACACATTTCTGCCCACTGTGTTTCTCTAGGCTCCAGCTACAGAGTCTTGTTGAAATCCTGTTATTAAATATTTATAATATATAAATAGGAAAAGTGCTTTGAGAAAACAACATCAACACAAGTTTGTTCCCATGCTCTTGTGGATCCTAATGTTCCTTCTCATTGCAGTTTGCAAGAATTGTAAGATCCACTTTAATACACTTAATACTTTGGTTATTGTGGCAATTAGAACAACAGTAGTAGCTGTCTTGCTTTTCTTTTTGAAGCCCATTGATTCTTTCTTATTTTGGCCTTAATTACCCGTACTAGAAGGGGTGTTTCTTTAGGGAACTAATTAGTCTAAAAAGCCTGGTTCAGCATAGTGCTTGAGCACAGTTAGGTGAATGGTGCCTAAATGCAAGAGCCGATTGCAATTCTTTTATTTCAGAACATACGTAATTATTCACCTGTAATACTTCTCTGTAGTTACGAGTTGCATTTGGTCCCGTATATTCCCCTGGTCTTCCCCTATGGACTGGTTTGTCCATAGGCTGTGGCTTCTCCGTTTCATCACCCTGGTTTCATATTAAGGTCATGAATTCGACTGCGGCACCATTGCAAGTCATGCCTTGAGCAGAATTTAAAGGAAGATGCCTGGAATTGTCTATTTTTCTCCTTTTCTTTTTTACTTCAGTGTGACTAGCCTACTGTCATTTGGAAAAGGCTGGGAAGAGAATAAGTGAAGAAGCCAGCCGATAGCAGTTTTGACCAAGCTGTGAAAAAAAATTAAGCTGTTGATATAGATCTCCTCTGCTCAGGGGTGGTCCAAGTAAATTGTAAGGAAGAGTTCTGTTTTCTCTGAGGCTTTGCAATTTATCTATTTAATCAGTGTTAATGTCAAATGTCCTTTGATTGTGCTAAAAGCTTTTCAGCAAAACAAACTAGAAGTCCTAAGTTTTGGAAGAAGGCACAGTCTTCCTGCATTAGCAAGTTGTAACGGTTTTATTTTGAATTTTATTTATGCTGTTTAATAAAACAAGCCGCACTACTGTATGATACATGTGCCAAGAATCCAACTGTGGTGACAGTAACATAAATATGAATGCATGGCACATCGATTTGACATATTGAACTGATTTATATTTTCAATTTGTTTAAATGGCTATAATGGCTACAGTGAGCTTAGCTTTGACAGCTTGTGACACTCAAATTTCAGTTCTGTTCAAGACCATGTTAAAAATGGGACTGATTTCTGATTTAAAGCATTGATTTTTGTCTGTTCTGTGTTCTCTTGCCTGCATTTCACACATCAGACCCAGAAGCATGAGTTCTTGTAGCGTCAACTTTACTTCCTTTTGGAAAATTATAGAAACAGCTCATTTTTCTTTGGAAACTGGACTTTCTTGGAAGAGCTGATAAACCTAAACATTTTAAAAAGAAGTCAAGAAGCTTGAAAGATGATATGTTACAGTGTATTATTGGTGTAAAAAAGCCCAGTGGTATATTCTTTAGCCATGAATGTGAGCAGAGTGATTATTTTGTAGAGGTTATTTTAAGTAGAAGATCTTGCTTAATGGGCAAGATTTTTGAGGCTGCTTTGTGTAAAACCTGCCACCGTACATTATTTATGTACACAAAGAAATGATGAATGTCTGTATAGGTATTAATTCATGGGAGTATCTCTTGCGAACCCACAAGCTCTGAATTTTTCTTAAAGTCAAGGCTGTGCAATGCAGTTGGGAACTGGCCTAATGGTAGAGAGACCAGTGGTCTGCTGTATGTGGCACGTATTATTGCTGAGCTGGTTGTTACCAACCCTACCTTTGGCAATTATGTTCAGATTACTCTAATTTTATTGACAGTTCATATAAACCCGGTGTTCTTCACTTTCTAATCATCTGGTTTATTCCCTTTCATAGGAGGTCATGTCATTAGTGGGAAGTGCAGCCTTTTGTATGAAAAAGGATGTTACAGAGGGCTAGGAGGGATGTCTGTATGAGTGCGGTGACACACCAGCGTTTCTCCAGGTGGGAACATGGAAGCAGTGGTGAAACCACGTTCACTCGTTATTTGCCTTCTGTGCCCGCAGGTACGAAAGGGCAAGAGCGCCCAAGGAAACCCTCCTTGGTCACAGAGCCTCGGCTGGAGGTACCCGGGGCTCTGACGCTGCCGTTCTTACCAGGTGGTGATTGCTCTGCCTGTGCTGTTTGCTCCAAGATCAGCTGAGTGTACTTAATTGTAGCTCAGCTGCAGCATGGCAGCATGCAGAGCTGTTGTAAAGAGAGAAGTTGTTAGCGTTATGTATGGTATTTGTTTAAAGTAGAGTTGCTCATTGCACTTGGCAGAGGCTGCCTGGGGGCTTGTGGAGAGTGCAGAGCTACCTATGCAGCTGTATGTAATTCCTGGGGATGCTTATAGCAATATGAAATACGTGGTTAGTCTTAAGTTCTTTCAGCAAACATAATACCAAATGTATCCAAGCTTGTCTGAAAATGTCAGGGTTTCAAAAAATTATTTATTACTACCAAAAAGCATAGTGTATATGCATGTGTATATGAACATACATGTTCCTAGTTGCATGTTCAGGAAAGCATATTTAGATGACTTGACTTAAAATAACATAGCATCCCAGGCTAATTCTCCAGGATTTTTATTGCTTTGCTGTTTACATACATTTCCGAAGACAGTAAGTGAGACTATCACAGCTATATAGAGAAATGACATTTATCTTCACAGTGCAGCACGACCTTATCGTTCGTAAGTGGCATTTCCTCTCAGGATAATGAGCACCTTTTTACTGAGGCCAGGCGAGACCCAAACTCATTGTATCTGATTTCTACAGCCCATCAACACTTTACACATTACTGTAATTATTGCAGATATTAGTTCGTTGCATTCCACTTGCTCTTTGGATAAAACTCTTGTTTCTGAACAGCGAAAGGGATTAAGAGAGGGGGGAAAAGTCATGGTTGAGTCATCGTGAACATCTGGGAGCTGCTGCATGGCACAAATACAGCCACTCTACAACAAGTGTAGATTTTATATACCCTTTGTATACGGCCTCTTCCACAAAGGGTGAGTCATGAGCCGTTTTGGCATGTGTCAGCCTAGGATGGACAGGCCAGCTGGAGTTGCCCAGAGGTTGGCCACATTCAGGCAGAGGTGAATTTTTGTAGCTATTTATCTGCTTGGCTAAGAAAAAAGAAAATTTAAACGTGAGCAGAAGGTTACAAAAAAGTGGTCACAATTCTTACTTGCAAATATTTACAGAAGGGAGCTATCTGTCATGCTCCACGTTGCCTTACCCTGGCTCTATTGCTTGGTTTAATTTTTCCGGCAGCGTTAGCTGTGCGTGTACCCACCGCATCCCTTGCAGTGCCCATCCATGTGCCTGTGCACGCCTCTGAAACAGAGCTCCCAGCCTCCGAGCATCCCACGCTGTGCGATGGAGGAGCAATTCAATACATCTTGTTCCTTTGTGGCGGGAGCTAATAACTGAGATTATCTTGGCATATGTTCTGACTTCTTTCCTTTCCTTGCCAAATGGAGATCTTTTCAGTTTCTGTAGCACGGCTTTGCTAGACAGGCATTTGGGTGCGAGGAAACTCAAAGGTTTCTAATGGGACCATCAAGCTGTTTCACCTTTTGCCTTGTCAGTCTGCGTTTGTTAGAGCGAGAAGCGGTTGGGAGTTGCTGGATTGCTTTCCTGAAACGAGTTGCTGTTTGGTTCACTCAGAGAAGATAAACACTCGCATCTCAAAAATATCATCCTGTCTGGCATCTTTGTTGGCAGCCTCAGCAGAAGGGCCAGGAAACGAATGGACCATGTCTAAGATAAAATTGCGGTGCTCCCTCTGGAGTTAATCCTTTCAGCCCAAAATTGAGAGGCACTGCTGGGGCCATGGAATGAAATAGGCACTTCTGTTCCTTCTGCTCTGTCAGTTTTATGGATAAACAAAGGACTTCGGCCCCAGATTGATTAATCCCACACTTTGCCTTCACAGTAACTCTCCTGCAAGTTTTTACAATGAAAATTAAACTGATGATTGGCAAACACAGGATGCGTGTCATGCCTGTGGCTTGTTTAGTTGTTCTGTTCCTGTCGCTGAGGTTGTTGGGTTTTTTACCCCTTGCATACCATTTCCAAACCTTTTTTTTTTTAAGTAAGGGAAGATATGAACTGATGGAGTTTGAAAGTTTGGATCACAGGCCATTTTGGTAGACTTCTTCTCCTCCCTATGGGAGGAAATAATTTAACTTTGAGAAAGCTGTAAATCTGTGCAGAGCTGGTGTGGGATAAGCCTCCATCCCTGCAGAGGAGAAGGCTCTGAGGAGGTCCTGGGCTGCTCGCTGGCAAACTCCACGTGCTGGACAAGATCTGCCATGGGCTTGCAAGGAAGGACTTTGCAGGAGCAGTGAAAGGACCTCAAAGTAGTCAAACAGAAGGTTTTCTGCTCCTTGGGTTCTGTGAAGAGCCTTCTTCAGGCTTGAAAGAAGGTGCATAGGATTAAGAGGAGTAATTAAAAGGATAATTAAGTTGGCTGCTTTGATGAATGCTGGAAAGCTGGAGACTGGGGATGTTGTGGGCAGTCAGACGAGCTGTGGGAGAGAGGAGGAGAGTGAGCAGGCAGGCTGGAACAAGAGCTGTGAAATAATAATTCTAGTTATTTTGAGAAATGGTTATTCAGTATTACAGAATGGAGTTTATTAGACATTTTCCTGCAAATGCTTTTCAGAAACTAGATCCTCTCTGGGAATGACTCAGATTCCTCCGTCTCTGTTGTTCACTGACATGAGTATTTTCACATTTCTTATGATGTGGATGGCTGCTTAACTTTAATAGTTTTGAGTCCACTCCTATTTTGGATGACTCTTACCACAAAACGACTGCATGAACACTTCCAGTGCTTTAATAACCGCACTTAATAGTTTGTTGAATCTGATGTGTAGAAAAGACTAGAAATTAGTTCAAGATGGCCCACAGGAGCTCGAGTTTTCAGATAAGACTGAGTCCACTCCTATTTTGGATGACTCTTACCACAAAACGACTGCATGAACACTTCCAGTGCTTTAATAACTCTGATACGTAGACTAGAAATTAGTCCAAGATGGCCCACAGGAGCTTGAGTTTTTAGATAAGACTCTATTGATAACATGAAAGCCTTCTGCAAGCTGTGGGTATGTCGGGATCTTCAGGGCATCCTGTCTTAAGTCACAAGCAGGTTTTCCCTGTGTGCTCATGGTTTAAATACCAGCTTCAGCTTCCTACAGAAAGCAGTTCCATCACAACATCGAGCCCGAGTGCTGCTTCTGGATGAACAGCACCACCGCCAGCATCACGGCTGGGTGTTGTGGTTTGCGTGTGATAGATGCTGCCTCTGTTCCCTCCTTGTCTCTCTGTCCCTGCTTACCTCGAGCATGGCACAGTTACTAACTGATGCTCTGATGTAGCTCTGTGCCTTCTCCCATCCCTCCTCCTTCAGGACTCTCAAAAACTAAAGGCAGCAACGTTCTCCCATCCCTCCTCCTTCAGGACTCTCGAAAACTAAAGGCAACATATTTGTGCACTTCATACAGTTGAACATCTTCATGTCTTTTTATCCCTCTTTTACAGACTCCATCCTTTTCTGTTTCTTTGTATTTTTTACTGCGTTTCTTCTACCTTGTTAGCCACCTCTTTCCCAACAAACCATTAAACTATGACAAGGGAAAACAAACTACCTTGTTAGCCACCTCTTTCCCAACAAACCATTAAACAATAACAAGGGAAAACAAACAAAAAATTCTTCCTGTTTCCTTCAAGTGCTTGCTTTGCATTTGTTGTCTATTTATAGATTATTCATTTAAGCCACGGTGGCAGTCAGTTAGAAATGTGGTGAATCCTTCTTTCAAGAGCGTGCCAAGAGAGGATCTTTTTTGTTTGGTCGGGCCACCTCTTTCCCAACAAACCATTAAACAATAACAAGGGAAAACAAACAAAAAATTCTTCCTGTTTCCTTCAAGTGCTTGCTTTGCATTTGTTGTCTATTTATAGATTATTCATTTAAGCCACGGTGGCAGTCAGTTAGAAATGTGGTGAATCCTTCTTTCAAGAGCGTGCCAAGAGAGGATCTTTTTTGTTTGGTCGGTTTTTTTATGATTTTTTGCTGGAGCTTCTACGGTGTGCTTAAATTCCATTGGGATTTGTTTATTTTGAATAAATTCTCAAATAAAGGTAGAAGAGTTCTGCTCCTCTTCAAGGAAGTTACAGGAGCATGACCATAGTGCGCAGGGATATTTGATTTTATTTGAGGTTGGTAAAAATGTATTTTACAACATTTTTTTCTTCCAGTTGTTATCTTGGAGGTTTACTTGTTATTTTTTACTTTTTTTAATGTAAGGAATATCTTTGGATAGAGGTTAACCCCCTGCTTTTGTTATTTTTTTTCCCTACGACTTCAGACAAATTCTGCCTCTAAATCCTAGTCTGTTTGTAGTACAAAATCGATGATCAATTATAATTGTAAATTGTGACTGCCTCTGTGGCCTTGAAGAGGGCACATGATCTTTGTGCTTGGGTTTCTCCTGTTGTTGAGCAGGGTTGCTTCTAATCGTCTCCAGTCCTTCATGGGGCATTGGAGAGGTGGTGGAAGTCTATAGTGTTTATCCCAACCAGCGAGGCAGGAGTTGGGGCTGAGAGTCAACGACATCGCAGGTGAGATGTTGCATGAGACCTGCATTAGTAAACTCAGCTGGACTTTCCATGGGACATGCTGAGGTGTGGAGCGTTGCCAGGGTTTTTGAAGTGAAGCTTGTCTGCAAGGAGGCTGGAAACCACCGGTTTGTGCAATGCCTGGAAATGCAAGTGCTAGCATTCTCCTTCAAGGGAAGGAGCTCTTTATTGTGGGTAGGTATGTGTTGAGAAAAGATACTTCGCAATTTTTTAATGCTGCATGTTACTGGTAAGGACTAAGGTGGTTTTTGATTTTCTAAAACAGATTTAGAAAGCAAATACTGTTTCAAACTGGGTCTCTGCATTTGCCAGAGCCTCTGCAAAAATGGTTTTAGCAGCCAGTAGCTGTACTAGTTTGGGGTTTTTTTCCCGTTTTTGTTCCCCCTTTACTGCTTTTTGGTTTTGTGCC